>NW_017306736.1:548579-606779 GCF_000935625.1 Nanorana parkeri
TATATATATATATATATATATACACACATACACACACACACACACACACACACACAATGTTTGTATTTATGTACTGCAATTTTTTGCTGTACACTACACATATCAAATCTGGATTTGAGCCACCTCAGAGGTACACGGAGGACATCGATATGATTATTCATTGATAAACCTAGAGGTTAGATCCTCATATAGAATTTTTGTGGTGGTCTAGGAATATTGTATTTATGGCGACGTATCACAACCTTATCCATGTGAAAAATAAAGGGAAATTTAAAAAACAGAGCTTCTAACTCCCATTCCCTCAAAGCCGAAGTGATGAGCTTCAGAGAAAAGGGCATAGAAGCGGCTTCATGCAGTGGCTCCAAAGGGTAACTCTGAAGTGCAGAAAGCACCAGGTGAAAGTCCCAAGGAGTCATGGGAGGGAGCACAAAGAACAGGTATGATGACACACCAATAGGTTAAAGTTCAAAAGTTGTTTATTTTACTTAAATAGTTTAAACGGGAACTGTAGATGCAGTCAGTGAATTTGGGTCTAGGACTGCCCCCCTTCATCAGGGATTATAGTGTGTGTAGAGTGACAGATAGGTGCACTATGGAGAGTATAACATTATGGTGCAGGACATTTACAGGAGTACGCATCATCAACTGGTGTAAGGCAGCTTAAAAGCACTCCAGATATTGTGCAAGGAACATGGAGGATTTCTGGTGAATAACCAGACACCTGAAACTCTGTAGAGAATGCAGCTCAAACTGTAGCTGTGTTGTAAGTCCTGAGTCAATGAAACTTTTATAATCACATGGTAATGATATGAGATCCAGATTGCTGGAAGAGAAAACAGGCTGAAAAGGGCTGGACTTTAATGAATAAAGAATGATAATATATTATTACAAGAAATACATCTCTAGACAGTTCATATGTGGAAAAAAAGTTTATTTATTTACTATTGTACAAAACATGTTTCCTCTCATTGATGTTGATAAAATGTTATATCTTTTTTTGCAATGAAGGCCAAATAAAGGAGTCAAACACTTGACACTTTTCCTCTGCTCCTTTTCCTAAATAAACCATATACATAACAGACATTGACACTATGGGAACATCAGCATTAAAATAACTTTTTCCTATGCAGAAACTTGACTCACTCCCTCTTTATGAGGTTCTCAACCTGTGGGTCGCGACCCCGTCGGGGGTCGAATGACGATTTGCCAGGGGTCGCCTAAAGACGCTATTAGATAGCAGCTCCCAGCCACGAAACACTTTCTCCCGAAAAGGTTTACTCTGCTCGATCAAGCAGAGTAAACCTTTCCCTGCTCTGGTTTTTTTCTTTTTTCCGACATCAAAAAAAACCAGCATAGGAATGCATAGCTAGATTCCTATTGGCTATTTCACTTTGCAATAGCCAATAGCAAACTAGCTATTGCACCCGCCCTCTGCTGCTGTCAATCAGCAGAAGGGAACCTGAAGTTTTCCATCTGGTCCCCTTTTAGTAATTGACAGCAGCAGAGGGCCGGTGCAATAGCCAGCTTGCTATTGGATATTACAATTTGAAATAGCCAATAGGAATCTAGATATGCATTCCTATGCTGTTTTTTTATTCTTTGAGTGACGACCGCCGGCGGCTCCGATGTCAGAAAAAAGAAACCAGAGCAGGGAAAGGTTTACTCTGCTCGATCGAGCAGAGTAAACCTTTCCGGCAGAAAGTGTTTCTCTCCCGGGTGGCCGGCAACCGCTTTCTAACGGTAGCAAAATTACGGCGATGAAGGAGCAACAAAATAATTTTAGTTAGGGGTCGCCACAACTTGGGCATTGTTATCAAAGGGTCGCGGCACCAGAAAGGTTGAGAACCGCTGCTCTATACAATATGATTAGGTCCTTCACAACTGGCCCAATGCTACCCACATGCCTATAGGGGCTGGGAAGGAGTGTATAGTTTTGTGTAAGTTCTGACAAATCAATCACAAGTTTACACAGGGCTATCTTTCCCCCATTCCACTGGCTAAATGGAAGAGCAGGAGAAGGAAAGGCAAATTCATAATTCTAGGAGTGGGGTGGTTAAATGGCCCTTAGGTGTACCTGAGAACAATAAAAAGCATACAAATATATCATGCAGAATTTGCACAAATATGATTTATATGTGTTTAACCCCTTCATGACTATGCTTTTTTTCAGTTTTGGCTCATTAATGACTGAAGCACTTTTTTTACATTTTGACAGCATTTTTACGGCATTGATATACGCACCCACGCATATTATATATATTTTTTTTTTTCAGAAGACAGATAGGGGTATATATTTATATCACATGTGTGCTTAACGCCTCACTTAGTACAAATAAAATATTTTTAAAAAGAAGAAAAAATGTAAAGAAAACGCTTTTCCTGCAGTTTATTTTTTATAAAAATAGCATAGCTAAAAAATTGCATTAAAATAAATTCATTTATTTGTCCTTTATTTGGAAACGCCTCACATGCCTGTAGGATTTCATCAATTATTCTGTACTTTTCAGCCTAAAACTGAAAGCTAATATTTGATTTTTTTTCCTCTAAAAGCCAATAGTGGTCACCAGGTGAGACAGGTGGCATACAAATGTCACTAAATGTCAGGTGCAGATTTTAATTGTGAGGGGCTAATTTATGTAATAATAATAGTATATGTATATATAATATATATATATATATTTTTTTTTTTACTTTAATCTAGCTGTCAGTTATTGCCTTGACAGGGAGAGAAGGGGGACATGACAAGCCAGTGTTCGTCAATTATATCAAGCAGTCATTGTAAATGGAAGTCACTATGACTGCTTAATAATTGAAATACATTTTTGGTTATTATAAGGCTGCTCCAAACTCAGGGACAGCCAATAATAACCTTAGTGACACTGAGCCAGACATGCACTGCAACATGTCAGGTTCAGATGTCACTAAAAAGACTTCAGATCGTTGTGCTAGTTGCCACAAAGATCAGAAGCCTGAAGCAGGCAGCTTTCGGCTTTTGCTGAATGCTTTTATGCTGAACCACTCAGCAAAATGCAGGTACACAGCCATTGGGATTTGCGTACGGCTGCCTAACAGTAATGGGAAGTGCAGTTTACACCACACTCCTTTCACTGTCACACACCCAATCAATAAAAGCGATGGGGTGTCTGAAACTGCTTAAAACATTTAATTAATGGATGCCTCGTTAGTGAGGCATCCATTAATGAACAGTAACTACTGATCTCAGCAGTTACTGGCATTCCAGAGCCCTAAATAGCCGCGCACGTACAGTGTACAGTTATTTGGGTACTTAGTGATTTGGTATTTAACTCCTTAGCGACGGGAGAAGTACACTGTACGTCCCCGACACTACTTTAATCTTCATGAAACCGGAGACAGAATTTGCATTAATAAAGCTTAAATTCAGGCTAAACAAACAGTCTAAATGCAAAATGCATGTATATTCTTACTGAATCTCAGTTTCCTGTGTATTTTTCCAAATATTTGCTGTAATCTATCAAAAAACTCCAGTGCAAGCGTTTCCTGCAAAAAAAAAAAAAAGAAGACCAGTCGCTGCTGCTCTCTCTTTGTGCAGGATGGCGGGTCTTGTAGTTTTCTGCAGGTAGACTGTTGTGGTAGGACCTACAGAGTCTCAGCCACAACTCTGCTCCCTGCACAAGCTATTTACAACAGTGTCCTGCTCTCAAAAGAGTTTCCTCACACAAAATAACTTTTTACTATTGTTGTATATCACTCAACTAAACAAACAAACAAACAAACATTCAATTGCATATACAAAAACCTGCTTAGGAGTTATACACAGCAACTTGATTCCAGTTGTCCATTTTCAAGTTATATGTAGAAGGTGTTTAGCGTTCACCAGCTCCGACGTGTGTGTAATACATAATATAAAGTCAGGAATTTATTTTTGTTCTGCTACTTTCTTTAATGCATTTTGCAGGGACTTCTTCATGAAAGTCTGGTTACAGTTCAGTGCACTAGTTAAAGGTCCAAGATGAGATAACTGAATCTGAAACAAGAAATATATTATCATTAATGTATATCACCGGTATGTAATTCTAGATCTTAGTTGTAGTACTAGAGAGAGTTAAGTCCTATTTAAACAGCAGCACATTTAAAAGCTTCTGAAAATGTGTCTGTGTTAAAGGTAGATTCCAGTTCTAAGCAACTTTAGCTGTGTACATCAGAATTATGTTGGCTATGCATGTTGCAATGTTTAGGCAATTTTAAAGTTTTTAATTGCAGCAAATGCCACCGTACAGAACAAGTACACCTGCCACCAATAGTATGGATTAAAAATTCCACAGACTGTAAATCACAATGGAAGGAGGAAGCCATGTTTTATGGTTTATGTTTTGTGTTACCATTGTATGGTCAGTAGAGTAGAGCCTGGGCATGGTGCCAACCCAGTTTGTTCAAAACTATTACTGTCACCCCTTCCTCCTGGCCAAATCAGTTGTGGAGAGTTGCAGCTATGTGTCTCAATGGGGCGAGGAATGCCCCCACCGCAACTGGGCCAGGAAGTGGCAGTCACAGTTGTGAGAGGGATGGGGCGAACTCGGGCAAACTCAAGCGAACTGGATTCACATCAACCATATAGGCTCATCTCCGACTGTCGGCATCACAGTGATCTACCATGCTAATATGTAATCAGGAAATTAGCAATGAAAAATCAACGAAATGAAGAACTAAAAAAAAAAAAGCTACTGTATTTGCGTCTGTATACTTGAAATCATATTAGGGAGACATTTTTGTATTTCTTTATATAATTTAATTATTGGTTGTACTATACTGGTTCACACTGAAATAGACTAATTACATATACTATGGGAAAACCCCCTAGTTTCTCCCCTTATGACTGCTGGGTTTAATATTCCTTTATTAATGAGGTTGATATTTCATGACCTTTAGTTACTGACTTATAATACTTTGAAAAAGTGCAGTTTAAAAACGCACTTAGCTCATTTCATAAATTCAGGCAAAGCAACCATATTTGCTAATCAACCTTCTTCTTTCCTTCTGTCATTTGACTGCATAATATAAATTTGCTTGCAGGAGGCGATATAGAAGTTTTTAATGACTTCAAACCTATGAGTAGTTCTAACAAAGAAAGCATCCTTGGAACCTCGGTAGAAATGCACGCTCCTGGCTCACAGCCTCCCTACAACAGTACATCAAAATCTGTTTGTATCACAATATACTTAACAATAAGATAGAATTCCAGGCAAATGCACAGTTGTAATACATGTACGGTATGTTTACTGGTTTTCTTGCCAAAAGATTTGTACTTTTGCCCACGCAGTCTTGTGATAACTTCCCCTCTGCTATTAAAATCACTTGGTTATTCTATTGTTTAGCATTACTTTTTTCTGAGTCTACTTTACTGCTTTTTGGGTAAGCTCGTTGCACAAAAAATAGAAGTGAGGATTCAGATTCATAGTCCAGTGAGAAGGCTGGGGGTTGGGGGCATAGGAAGCTGAACCAGGAAGATTAATTGCTTAACCCTTTCGCTGCCAAGGACGTACGTCGTACGGAGCTACAATGGAAAAAGGTTATGAACCCTTGCAGTGGGGCTACCCACGCACTGGAGTAGGCTCTCAGTACCGGTCCAAGAAAAAGCCGGCTCTAATGATCAGGTGAGCATATTTTTATTTTTTTTACCACTCACACACAAATGAGCAGTTAACCCTTGCAGTGTGTGGGGTAGCCACACTGCAAAGGTTAATAACAAATTTTCCCCCAGAGTTCTTCTTTCATCAAGGATTATTTGTGTCACTGGTTGTCTGTGCAGCACAGAAAATGTGTGTAAATCACAAGAATTGCTGTAGAAAATTACAAATCCTGTTTAAGGTAAAATAGTAAACATATACCCACAAAGTTTATTTGGGCTCTGGCAGACCACACTTGAGATACAGTACTCTAAACAGCCCCCTGATATTTCCCTTTTATATATAGAAAAAGAAATTGAGGACACAAAGTCCTCAATCTCTTTTTCTGCAGCCTCTGTTCTAAATGAATGGAAAGTACAGAGGCTTCCCATTCATTCAGAAAATATTTACTATTAACCAGTTTCTGAATGGGGAGAAGCCTCTGTACAGAGTGCTACTTCCCATTCAGAAACTCATAAATGTACAGGAAGTGATGTAAAGCATGTCACTTCAGGATGGCCGAGCGATGAGGAGAGAGAGAGCTGCCGGCTGTCAGATCCTGGCCGAGCGGCTCTCACTCTCTCTCTTCACCGCTCGGCCATCCTAAAGTGACAGCTCCCTCCTCCGCACCCTCTGTTGGCTTGAGCGATTCACTTCTCGGATTCCCGCTGCCTGTGCCCATACAGGCGGGGGAGAGCAGCGGGGATCCAGAGGAGAAGCTGCAGGCTGTGCCGCCCCACTTCTCCCCCCGCCTCAGTCGCCTCGCCCTAGCTACGGCCCTCCCCCACAACCAGGAAGTTCGGGGAATGACGAGTATCTTCTTGGCTGCGGCGGAGGAGACAAGCAGCCCCAGGTAGGTGTTGGGAGGTGGGGGGTCATAGAAAGGTCCTGGGTGTTTTTTACTTCAGTGCAAAGAATGCATTAAGGTGAAATACACCATGCCTTTAATACTACTTTAAAAGGAAGGAGGGTCACATAATGTTTGTTGCCCACCACATACGCTTGACTTTATTTATGCACCTATTTATAAGCATTTGTACATAAACTAATCCATTTATATACCTCAAGTCTGTATATTAATTTCATTGTTATTAGTTACACTTAGATCATAAAATTATACTTTAAACACATACCAGGTTAGGCTTGCTGTTCAGGAGGACCAACAACAATTTGGAAAAGGTAACAGACTTTGAAAACTTCTCAGCAGCTTGACACAGATAGTTTAATAATGGGTCAAATTCTGACTGACAGAATTTATCCTGAAAGAAAAAATGATATATTGACCGCAGTTCACTGAGAAAAAAAAAAAATTAATATTTTGTGTCACAAAAAACTGGTAAGTTCTACAGTATTTTTGATTGCTTAACTTAAATACATTTTCAGAATTTCTCAGACAAGGGTTCTAAGTAGCATACGACTTTATATAATTGGCTTTTGTTAATTGAATCACTTAAAATGTTACATAAAAAGAAGCAGTGTTTGATTTTTTGGTGAAGGAACATCAATGTTCCAGCAGTAATCAGCCAGCACACTAAGGTCACCAATTTAAAGGGACACTAAAGCCTATGCCCCCCCCGCCTCTCCTAATGCTCGTGTAAAGAAGGAAGAAGATCCCTTCATCGCTGGTGCCGCTGCCCTATTCTCCAGTGTCTCCTTCTTACAGGGTTCCACGGAGACACCCTGTGTGTGCGTCCCAACGTGCGTCCATTGCCTAGCAATGTCTGACACTGTAAGACACTCCTCCTCGCCCCTCCTGTAACCTCAACTGTGCATGCGCCTTTGCTCCCCTTACACACACTGATCTACCCAGAAGTTTGGGAAAGCTGGGCTCTGTGGCTGGGACCGAGTGGCAGACAGGAGGTGAGTATTGCAATTGCTTGCCTACGCTATTTTATTCACATATTTTGGGGCATGCTACACTGCTTACTAGCAGTGAATTAAGTTAAAAAACACATATGGGTTTAGTACCACTTTAACAGAATAATGCAGATGGGATTACCATAAAACTAAGCTTGATAGAAAAACAGCACTTTATTTAATTTTTTTATTTAATATTAAAAGGAGAACTATGGGGTCAGGGCTTTTCCCCATAGTTCTCCTAAGGGTCACGGGAGGACACAAACTAGCGTCCTCCCATTACACGAAGCTCAGTATACCGCGAGTTACAGCTCGCGGTATACTGAGACGCCGCAGCCGGGGCGGATCCCGACAATACCCGCCTATCCAGAGGCAGAGCCAACTGTGCCCGCCCCCTCCCCCATCCGTTTGGGCAGTCAGCGCTGGAGGATCGGACAGGGGAGGGGGGGAATCCCTGCAGGGAACCGTGAGTGACAGTAACGGCTCTCTGCAGGGATAGATCGAGAAGTGAGCGAGCGACGGTATGTGTTCACTCACTTCCTGATCTACTGAGCCGACCTGTGACAGTTTCATTGTCACAGGTCGGCTCAGATTATGAGGCTGAATGAAAATCACTCGCCTCATAATTCTCCTTTAACAAAGTCTGCTTTAAACGTTCATTATAATCCATGTAACAAAATTGTTGTTGACCTGTGCCTCAGACATGGCCAGTGGTGCAACAATCAGGCCTACTACTAATCTGGCAATACTAAAGCTGAAAATAAACAGTTAGATTATTTTTTTTGTTCCGATATGGGGCTGATTGAAAAAAGTCTAACAGATTTCTCTATCCATGCTAAACAGCATGAATGGAGGAATCTCCCACTGCAGCCCTGCCATCTGTCAAAATATTTGAACAGTGGCTGCATCTGGATGCAGTGGCTGTTCAGCCTACAATTTTGAATCAAAGGATGTCAGGTGGGAGCCGGCAGATAGGACCACCCACTAAGCAAATTTTGGACAGTTCATTAGAAACTGGCTGAAATTCGCTCCATGTGTACCCAGCTTTATTTTAGACATCCTGCAGTGGTACAATAAATTATGTAAAAATGTCAACCATTTAATTTTTAATGAGTAATGGTATTGTAGTGGGTAATATTTTATATATTTTTCTTACCTTTTTATCAATCAGCAAGTGCAGAATAGCAATAGCAACTTCAGTGCATGATATATCAAGGATTGGACTGAAAAGAAACCAGACAAATAGGCGTAACCACCATTAAACGTGTAAACATAAAGAAAATATAATAGTCAATAGCCAACGTTTCACTCATACAATAAGGTAACAACAGATTTGGCATTTAATTGTCATTGTAATCCGAGGTTGTTTCTTAACAAACAATTAAAGCAGGCATGCGATAACTGAACTGAAGCTTCACAGGAGTTTTGTAGCCTTCCTTCATAGATAAGGAGAGGGTAGTTATGACTCAAACACCATTAAATGTAATAGGACATAATAGCCAAATCCTTGCCACAGTCTCAAAACATTCAGTGCACCAACTTATTTTTACCAAATTGTGCTTTGCCTGGATTTTCTAATGCCTGCTTGCAGTAAACATTTTCAAATATTGTAAGCATTCTGAATCACCAGGATGTGAGACAAGATATGTTAAACTTATTCTTTACCTAAAACACAGATGCAGCTGATGTGGTTGAAGACATTCAGAAACCATTCGGCAAAGAAAATCAGCATGCACGGTGCCTAAACAAAGAAAATCCAAAAGCAATAGCAGTAAACTGATCCGTCAGCCCAACACAATAACAAACTGTTGCATTTGGAGGAAAGGCACTGAAGATCCAAAAATATGTAAATTTTAAACCAGTGACAATGAAGAAAGTAATACAAGTTCTAAAAATAACACACAGTAAACAAATCAATTCACTTTGACTACCTGGTTCTGCTTGAACCAATATGGGGCCAATAAGACTGCTGCAGGCAGAATGGGCATACTTGTTGCAAAACGTAGAAAGTGCTGCGGTGAGAGTACGAGATGCCGGTGAAGTGAGTAAGAGCACCTATGGGAAACAAAGCTCAAAATTAGTAACTGATTGTAGTATTTGAACTAATAGAAAATGGCCTCAATCATTTTATTTGAATATTTGGCTGCATCAGACAAATTATACATTTGGTAGATATTGTCAACTAAGGCCAACAACCCCTGTATGGAACAATTTTAAAGCAGACTTTGCAAGGTCTGATTAAAATGTCAGGGCCCCTTCCCCTCCTTGAAAAGCTGTATGAAGTGATAGCAAAGGCTGAAAGAGACGCACAGAACTGAGCTGCAAAAGAGAAAAAAAGGCATACTTTGTGTAAAAATTATCTCTATTCTTGGAGTCCATTGAGGGACACTGGAATTCAGAGACTGTTGAGTTATACTGCCATGTACCAGAGGACTGGACACTAGCAAAAAACAATTGTAGGCTACTCTAGTAAAACCCCCTCCTACTCCCAACATGCCTCAGTTTTATGAGAAAGCAGAAACAAGAGCAAAATTATAGACACAGAGAGGAGGGACCTGTGTCCCTCAGAGTTTAAGAAATAGATTTTATGATAAGTACAAAAATCAAGTCCATTGAGGGGTGTCCAACTGAGGGATGGGCAATAGGAACAAAACACTAAACAGGCCCACATAAAAAAAAAAAAAAGATCCGTCTGAAGGACCTTATGCCCAAAGCTGGCATCAGAAGAGGCCTGAACATCCGAACATCCACCTGGTATAACTTAGAGAATGTGTGAAAAGAAGACTTGGATGATGGTCTGTCAGAGCCACCGGGAGATGGTGGAAGGAGAAGCAGGTTCCCGATTACAGGGACCGTCCGGAATCATAAAGAGAGTCAGTCTTTTCAATAGACTTACCGCCTGCACTACATCTAGACAATGGAGGGAGATCTCCTTCTAATGGACTTTAGCTGGACAGAGGGGCTTAACAATGTCCTAACTCAGATGAAAGGCCAAAACTAACTTTTGGAAGCAAACGCAGGGATCTGATGCTTGATGGTGCTATGGGCCAAATTCTGGTCCATGCTATTTTGCAAAAAGCTCAGGATTCATCCCATGGAAAAATACCTGGGATAAAAGTTTCTTACGTAGCACCGAGCAAAGTTTGCCTTCCATGTGCAGTGGCAGACTTGCAGGGAAGACTTCCTAGTTTTTAGCATCATGGGAATCACTGATTCAGAGATGCCTCTGTCCCTTACAACCTGTTAAAGTCAGCAACTGAGAAGCAGGATAGTAAACTGGTCCTAGGGACAAAAGATCCAGACAATCTGAAAGAGATGACGAAGTACCTGCCGGGAGTCTGATCAGGTCATAGTACCACATCTGATGAAAAAACAAAAACAAGGGGCACCTTCCCTAGTGTAGATATATTTTTATTATACAAATGGCAAAAAGTGGAATATTACTCACAAAAGAGTAGATAACATTGAGCCTTCAAAATCAAAGGTTGATCCTCAGTCTTAGCAAAAAACAAGATACAACATGTGAGAGCTGCACAAATGGTGGTTCCTATGTGACAGCACAGTATGCCTGGGTTAATGCGCTTCCAGAGCCACGCCCCCTTCCTCAGAACCTATGCAGAGCCCAGTGCCCAAGGTCATATTCCAAGCTCCCCCAATGGGAGTATGCCAGCTCCAAAGAGTCCTCCTCATATTCGCTGACAGAGACTCTCAAGGAAAATGAGATGGGAGATCTCTAACAACCGGTTCACACTGTAGTTCAATGCTGCAGGCATGAGATCTAAATACTACTATAATGAACAAATGCCTTCTGATGGCCTTAGCCCAGCGAGCTAGGGTTTGGAAAATGAAGGTCACAGCCAAGACAGGTTGCAGTGCAGGCCTCCCAACTGGTGGAGGTCCTTAAACACAAGTGCATGCTCCACGGGGATAATTAAAGCTTTGCTAAGATGAGATCTTTTTGAATCCACAGAGGGGGCAATACAACTTTGAACAAAGTCCTCCTCAGTCGGGTACAGAGCTGATAGTTGTTTGAGGGGTAAACAGATTCTCAGGGTTCCTTCAGTCTCCATAGATGATGACTAGAAATAACGAGTACGTACTGCATCAATAAGATGTTCTCTTTATGTTTGGGATTAATGATTAATTAATTCTAGACCATTAGTTTTCAGGCACCTCAAGGTACACACTGCAGGCAATACCTAAATGTAAGTGGAACGCGACCTGGAGGCACCCAGGACAGTGTTCCCTATGTGTCTCGAATCCAACATAACGGGGATGAGTCACTGTAGGCGGGTAGCATAGATGAACCAAGGACTCAAAGGCAGTCAGGGGCAGCAAGAGGAAAGTGCTTTCTCAATGCTACATTTGGGAGGGGAAAAAAAAAGTGAAAAGCGTGTGACACCTCACCCAGTGGATGACTTCATCACTCAATCTCTCCAGGCATGGCCATTGTAACAGGAAAAGCACTGACACTTCAATGCAGTGTTTGAACTTTCACTATATTCTTAATGGCAACATCACTATGATGGCAGCCTCACTGGCTAATTATGCAGGAAATAGGAGCTGGGCAAACAAGCTTTTCAGAAATGATTGGGCTTTGCCGTGCAGAAAGGCCTGAAATTCAGCAGTGACAGGATGGTTAGAGAGGCTATGAGGTGCATGCACTGCATACCCGCAGTAGTTTGCCTCCCTTTCCCTCTGTGACAGTCTCTACAAATATTTCCAAATCAGTGGTGGTCTATCAACTAAACACAAGGAACCTCAACTGCAGCTTCTGACATCCCCAGGAAGCTGCATATAATATTTAGCATACTTAATGGCACAAGGAATTGTCTGACACACGGCTGAGGATGGTCTGAGACTAGTGACATGCAAAAGGTGTAGTTAAAAGCTGGATATATGCTGTTACAAACTGTTAGAGATATGGTATACAAGGCTTCTAGGGATCATGGTAATTACTGCCCAATTAGCTTCTGCTACTGGCTGTGGCCCAAGGGCTGGAAGGTGGGCACCAGGGATCTTCAATTATCCCGCTCCTGGCACCATTGCAATGTCTACATTTTCCAGTTAGATACATTTTGTGCAATACATATGAAACTGCATAGATTTTAGCCAGTAAACAGACACTGACAAAGAAAGACATGTGATTAAAAAATACTCAATACTCATAGTAATTTTAAAGAGGTCTGACAGAAAAAAAACAGTGCTTGGTCTGGAAATGCATGGCTTACCCTATCCAAGAAGAGACTTTTGGCTAATGACTTGGCATGGGCATAACTAATGTCCGGGGATAACGAATCAATGTGAACGCAGAGCTGAAACAGGCACTTCAGGGAGAGCTGTGCAATGCCAGCACTAGAGAAGAGAGTTTCCAGCTGTAAAGAGAAACAGGATAACAAATGATAACAGGTCATGTCAAGCAGGAAAAGCAACACTACAGAACCCACAGAAAACAAACAATAATCAGATTTTTTCGTTATGCAGTAAATGCACAAACACCATTTGAGAGAACATAGCACAGAAAGGTTGCATGCAGTCATGGTTGCTGTAGTTCTATGAGCTCCTGCAGTTTAATCACTTTGAGTGACCAAAGATGTAACTTATTACCAAGACATTTTACATACCTGTAATGGGCTACACAAATCAAATATTTTATTTATCTCTGTTAGAAATTCGTGGTCCAGCGACTGAAAATTAAGAAAACACAACTGTAAGTTCACTGGCAAAAATCTTACCAGCTCTTTTCACAACAGGCAAACTACCTCTGTCATTACCTCAGACTCCATGTTAAAGTAAAGGAACTGCTTGAGTTTAGGGGCACGAGCCTGAAAAAGATGACAGGCGTAATAAGGAAACTATCAGAAAAATGCATATATATTAGAGAAAAAAATATATATGTATATACAGTTGGGCAAAAAAGTATTTAGTCAGCCACCAATTGTGCAAGTTCTCCAACTTAAAAAGATTAGAGAAGCCTGTAATTGGTATCATAAGTAGACCTCAACTATGAGAGACAAAATGAGAAAAAAAATCCAGACAAATCACATTGGCTGATTTGGAACAAATTTATTTGCAAATTATGGTGGAAAATAAGTATTTGGTCAATATCAAAAGGTCATCTCAATACTTTGTTATATATCCTTTGTTGGCAATGACAGAGGTCAAACGTGTCCTGTACGTCTTCACAAGGTTGGCACACACTGTTGCTGGTATGTTGGCCCATTCCTCCATACAGATCTCCTCTAGAGCAGTGATGTTTTGGGGCTGTCGCTGGGCAACACGGACTTTCAACTCCCTCCAAAGGTTTTCTATGGGGTTGAGATCTGGAGACTGGCTAGGCCACTCCAGGACCTTGAAATGCTTCTTACGAAGCCACTCCTTCGTTGCCCGGGCGGTATGTTTGGGATCATTGTCATGTTGAAAGACCCAGCCACGTTTCATCTTCAATGCCCTTGCTGATGGAAAGTGGGAGAACTTGCACAATTGGTGGCTGACTAAATACTTTTTTGCCCCACTGTATATGTACACATAACATAGAACTTTTTCCCATAGTAACTATTATATTTGTATTTTAGGGCCTCTTCAAAGAGCTGAATGAATGGACAGCCTAGGCCAGCCTCTCTACCAGTGTGCTGTGGCACCCTGGGGTTCCTTGAAATTTTCAAATAGTGCCCGGCCTCTCCATGGTGCCGACAGGCTGGCCACCAGCACCATGGAAACCAATTATAATAATCTGAGCAGGGATCTACTCAGAAAAGAATGGACGTTCACCTCCAATAGGGCCTGGTCCACCTCCTGCTCTCTGCCATGCTGTTGCAGCTGTTACTCATAAGGTGATGGTAAGATTCTAATGTGAAGGGGGTCTAAGGACTATGATGTGGAAGGGGGTTCTAATGTGAAACAGGGGCTCCTGATGTAAGGGGAACTTCTAATTGAAGTTGGCTTCGGATCGTGAAAGGTGGAATTCTGGTATGAAAGAGGGGGGACAGCTCTGATGTGAATGGTGCTACTGATGTGAAGGGGGAATCCCACTTTTTTTTGTTTGTGCGTGGGACCCCCGTTAATATCTACACCAGACAATAGGGATGCACCGATACTGACACTAGTATCAGTGCTGATAACGAGTATTTTGGCGAGTATGCATACTCGCCCAAATGCTCCAATACCTTCCCCGATACCGGAATGTCCGGTCAAAGGAAGATTTCCTCTGAGCGGCAGTGCCGTAGGCGAACATGGAGCCAGCTCCCCGAGCGATCAGGAAGCTGGCTGGCCAAACAGCTGGCTTGATGCTGATTGGCCGAGAAGCCGGCTTCCCGGCCATCAGGAAGCTGGGAGGCGAGTCATTACTCGTCAACCTGGCTTCCTGGCCAATCAGATTGCCCGGGAAGCCGTCTCCGTGCCAGCAAAAGCACCGGTATCGACGAGTACCGAAAGCAAAGCATTGGTACTTTTATGGGTAAATAACATGCATAAAATACATTAAGCCTATAAATAATGTTATGGGAAGATTGTTGTTGAAATGGGTGTCTGTAGACAGGGTCTCTCCAAGCGTGTGGACCTTTACCTCAATAGATGCAGGCAAAACTGGTATCTCTTCTGTGGCCTCTGTATTTGCTTCTGTCAGGGAGCTCAGTGGTAGCGAGTCAATAAACAATTCTTTAGTGCCATCATTTACATGGTATCTTTCTTTGTCTTCTATCAGTATTCTGCTATCAAAGTCTATAGTCTGCTCATCTTCCATGGGGACACAGGGATTTTTATACCAGCCTACTTTCATGTGTCCAATGGGTGACTGATTTAGCTGCTTGCAGAGTGTATGCAGACTTTCTGCCACCTCAGGACTTTGGACAAGACTCTTAATGCCACTACTTGTCAGGAAATGTTGCCTCATGTAGAGTAACCAAGCATCTGAGAAGTCTTTTTCCACACTGATGGCCTGCAACCAAAGTTGGATGGCTGGAGCTGGCAGCCGGGAATATATAAGATCCAGGAGCCTGAACAAGTTCCTTTGTGTTTGCAGTGGAAGTAGGGCAAGTTTTGGTTTTCTGAGAAGAAAAAAAAATACAATGGAGAGAAGTAGATTTGCGACAGCTGTAAAAAAAAAAATGATACCAAGATCACAACTGCTGCAGCAGCCATGATCTTAGTATAACTTCTTCAGGTTGCCGCCATTTATATACGGTACGTATTTCGGCCTTGAAACAATTAAAGAGTGTGGGATTGTACACAAAATATTAAGAATAATAAGAATATTACTCACAGGGTCATTTCCCCAGTTGATCCATCCACTGTGGGCACTTTCATGCACAAATCCTCCATTATACTTATCCAGGGGAAAGGTCCGGGAAAACATTGCAGAACCCTATGAGCTGCCAAAAATCCATTTTGTTCACTGCCCAGAGCCTGCAGTAAGAGAATGGCAGCCCTCTCCGGGAGAGCGGTTCCTGCCATTAAAGTCTATAAACAATGTGAAATGCATCAACAAAAAACAAGTCATATAACATGATACCATTTCCATAAAAACACTCAGCATATTTGCTCATAATTATAGCATGCCCTCCTTTTAGGATGAACTCCAGACACAAAAACTTGAAATATATTTCTGATTAGCCACAAAGGATATAAATCCACTTTATGTGTAGCAAATGCCTTTGCAAATTTAGATATCACTTTGTAAAAGTAGCAGTGACATCATTGCGCTGCATAGCTTGTGCAGAGAGTACAGCTGTGGGAGAGATCCAGGAGCCCCCCTTAACCCTGACTACAGGATGCCTGCAGAAAACTACAGGAGGGGCGGATACAAGACCAGTCACCCTGCATAAGGAGAGAGAGCACAGGTGACTGATCCTTATTACAGGAAGCTTCTGCACAGAGGTAAAGTTTCACACTAGGTCACTGCAAAGATCAGGATGAAAAATACAGAGACCACTTATGAACAGTGGCGTCACGAGGGAGGTGCGGCCCACACCCGTGTGACACCATTGGAGGGGTGAAACCAAAATGAGTGACAGTCATTTTGGTGTCACCCCCTCTGAAAAGTCAGGCACTCGGCCATGGACCGTGAGCCCAACAGTTGCAGGACAGAGGAGGGGACCCAGTGGCATACCTTATCCTGACGGGTGAACGTCCCCTCCTCTCTCTGCCGGCGTCCATCACCGTGGCCGTCGGCAGGTATCACAAAGATGGCAGCGCATGCGTGGTAATGTCACGCGCATGACGCCGCGGCGGGCTGTCACCCAATATCCGCTCCGGGTGACAACCGGCCTCGGGACGCCCCTGCGTATGAATACACATGACTCTTGTATTTGAACACTATCTGTTTATCCCAAAGTCCCTCCACTATGGAACGATAAACTACTTTTGTGTACAGGAATCACTGGTTTGATCATATATGTTTTACCTTTGACTGTACGACTGTGAAGAAAGCTACATAAAGGGCACTTTGTAAGAATTTCTGGCATTAGTCACACAAAGAATTCTTACATACAATTAACTTTTTACAGGTCACATTTGCAGACTGAATGGTGCTTGGAGGGTAGTGGGCAACCTACATTCACCCTCATGCCCTTCCTCATAATACCAGTCAGTACAAATTAGGATCTGCAGCCTGCGCCTCAATGTCCATTGAAGCATCTACTGACCATCCTGTTTGCTAGGGTTAGAGGTGAAAGTTTTCTTTGTAGCTTTAAAGAACTTCAGTATGCACATCATTTTATATATTTAGGTCCCCCTCAGTCAGTGGAAGCAAACTACTGTAACAATTTATGATATAAGTGCTTACTTTTCGTGCAATCCTCGTTTTTAGCTGTCAGTGACATCACCATCCTCCTAGTACAGATCAGTCCTTCCTGCAGCCAGAAGGAGGATCCGTGAAATAAGTGCACATGAAAGCCTCACATACTGAGCAGACTACATCTCCCAGAAGGCATTATGAAATAGAGGAAGTTGGAGGAGTATAGTCAGAGTGGAGGGGGAGATGGGCAGAGCTAACAAAGGTATCTGTATTATATGTACACACCCATTGACCCATCCACAGACTCCTGTCACCACCCTCAGGGTCCGTTCATAGTTGCCATTTAACAAAAACAGCGTGTTGAGTGGACTGCTCCTGCCGTGTCGTATTGCAACTGCCACCGTTTTTTTAGATTAACTTTATTTAGAGCGTGCAATGTGGACACTCAATTCATGTCAGGTGCACACATAAAAAGAATACAATTTACATTGTATATTTATGTATATAATGTACATTCTATATGATGAATATATATGAATGTATATAATTCACATTCTATTTTAAATTAATTTATAATAAATTTATGTTAAGCATGCACTACTTTTTTCCCCACTGCAACGCACGTTATTGCATTAGCACACAGCACTGTGTTGCAGTGCATGGCAGGCAAGAGTTGCATTGGGGTACCATGCAAATAAATAATGCTAATGCGCATAGCGCTGTGCTATATATAGTGCAGCAATCTGTGTGACAGTCCGTTGGAGCTAAGGGACAATGCATAGGACTTACTGACTCTTCTTAGAACTATGGGAACGCAGCTCCCAGCACAGTCACTCAGTCTGATGTGCTGTCACACAGTTACAAGGAGAGTCATTTAGTCCCATGTGTTGTTATAACAGCTGGCTGAGTGACTCTCTTTTGAACTGTGAGATAATGCAATGGAACTGAGTGACTGTCCTTGAAACTGTGTGACAACGCATGGGACTGAGAGACTCATTGGAACTGCATGACAATGCATGGGACTGAGCGACTCTGCGATCTGTGTGACAATGCATGGGACTGAGTGGCTGAGCAAGGAGCTGTGTGACAATGCATGGGACTGAGTGGCTGAGCAAGGAGCTGTGTGACAACTCATGGGACTGAGTGGCTGAGCAAGGAGCTGTGTGAGGATGCATGGGACTGAGTGATTTCACTGGGCGATGCATGACAACATATGGGACTGAGTGACTCTTCTTGGAATTGCTTGACAATGCATAGGACAGAGTTATTCCACTGGAAGATGCATACCACCACAAATGGCTCCCCTTTGAACTACGTGACAACACACTGGACTGAGTGATTCTCCTTGGAACTGCGTGACAACACATGGGACTGAGTGACTCTCCTTGGAATTATGTGACAACACATGGGACTGAGTGACTCTCCTTGGAATTATGTGACAACAATGGGACTGAGTGACTCTCCTTGGAATTATATGACAACAATGGGACTGAGTGACTCTCCTTGGAATTATGTGACAATGCATGGGACTGAGTCACTCTTTGGAACTGCGTGACAATGCATGGCACTGAGTAAACTCCTTGGAACTGCATGAGACTGAGGGACTTTCCTTTGAACTGCGTATCCTGCCGCACTCCTTACCAGACAACCGCTAGGAAGGTGGGTGCTGAAGTGATCGCGGATGGTGCTGAATGGATCAAAGATGAAACGAAATGTCACCAGCACACTGTAGGAATGTATCCAAAAGCACATGTTTATTTACGCATATTGTCACACACTGTATAAAGCACAACGTTTTGGGGCCACGCAGGGTTCCCTTCATCAGGCTCAGTATATATACCGAAATGCTGTGCTTTACATGTGAAAATATGCATCGATAAAGAAGACGTGCTTTTGGATACATTCCTGCGGTGTGTTGCTGAAGTTTGGTTTCTCCTTCAGTCACATGCATTGTCATGCAGTTCCTAGGAGAGTCACTCAGCCCCATGCGCTGTCACAGTTCCTAGGAGAGTAACTCAGTCCCGTGCATGGTCACAGTTCCAAGGAGACTCACTTCCATGCGTGGTCACGCAGCTCCCAGATCACTCAGTCCCCCTTGTTGTCATGCAGCTGGCTGAGTGACTCTTTTGAACTGCATTAACAATGCATGGGACTGAGTGACTGTTCTGGGTGCTGTGTGACAATTCATGGGACAGAATGACTCATTTGAGCTGCATGACAACACATGGGATGGAGTGGCTTCGCTGGGTGCAGCATTCACACAGTTCCAAGGAGAGTCACTCAGTCATCATGCATCTCCCAGCAGAGTCACTCAGTCATCATGCATCTCCCAGCAGAGTCACTCAGTCATCATGCATCTCCCACCAGTCACTCAGTCCCATGTGTTGTCATGCAGTTCCAAGGTGAGTCACTCAGTCCCATGCATTGTCAAGCAGCACCCAGAACACTCAGTCCCATTGCGTTGTTACGCCGCTGGCTAACAATACTTTGAGCTACATGACAATGCTGGGGACTGAGTAGGCAGAGCCTGATGGGGAATTCTGAGAACCAAGTTTTTCATCAGGTCTGCTCTTCTGCTAATTGACAGAAGCCAGTGGGCCTGCGCTATTGGAAATAACCCACTGTCTGGAATTGCCCTTTAAGATCCATGGGAGTATAACCAACCTCCCTGGATATGGCTGCGAAATGAAAATCACCCGTGGATTGAACAGAAGGCTAGAGCAAATGGCAAAGAGCCAAGGAAAGTTTCCAAAGAGATACAAGCTGATCTCCAAGATAAACCAGTGTCTAACTGCACCATGCATTACTGTGAGAGACCATCTCTGATGAGCTCATGGGTATCTGCTCTGAACAGCCTGATCCAAGCACTGATAGCTGCCATTCAAGCACACATTTTGCTATGACAAGCAGACAGCAGGAAAGATGGAACCTTCTGCAGCTACAGCAATATTTCTCTCACCCACTGAAAGCCCATGCTACACAAAATCCAAGATGCTGTAGGCACCTTTATGGGAGCCCCACAAGGCGCCATGTATGAAACTACAATACCAAGCAACTGTTCTCCCAAAGATACCATTGGGCCAGTTAGATCTCCCAGGCTCTACCTGCTGGTCTGCCTGACATACTGTAAGTTACACCAGAACTTAGCGTTACCGAGATAAATACCCACAAAAGGCTGACTTTGACTTGTTTGTCACAATAGTTGAAACTGCTTCATATACGCCCAAACAGTGCTTACAGCACGAAAGCTACCCAAACAGCATAGGTGTACTGATTGGAAACCACATAAATATGGTCGAGGATTCCTGCATACTATAAACAGGTACCATGTAATCTATATGCCCCACCTCACAGCTTAAAAACACCAGATCAAAGACCTGGAGAACAGAATCTGAACAAAGAGAATCAGAGTCCATGGCATGCCAAGAGCAACCCCACTGGCTCACCTTAGAGAAACTATCCTGGGCATTTTTAGGTAGCTACTGAAGGGGACTACCACTGAGGATTTTGCGCTAGACAAAGTTCATTCAGCCTTGGCCACCAGCCGAATGACACCACAGGACATCCTATGCACACGACATGGCAGAAATGCTGAATACATTTATTCAAGCCTTCCTACATAAATTCCCAGCTCTATTAATGAGCAAGAGAAGGCCCATACTAAAACACTCGCTAGCAGAAACCACACTGTTGGGCAACCTAGACTGTAGATGGGGATAACCCTCTCCATCCAATCATATGAGGTCCAAGCTCTGCTCAAATAGCTGTGCATTGAGCCTTTCCTGTAAGATTGCTTTATTGCTTTGGCAATGACCACACAGAGATCTCTCATATCAGGGCCCCAAAAGCAGCATCTGGCTCAGGTATCAACGAACGGGCTCATGCACACCTTTCAGCCTCATTCACCAAGAATCAAAAAACACAAAGTGTACTGTGCTCCATCATGTTAACTAGGAGTGCACCGATATGTTTTTTGGATTTTTTTTTTGGGGGGGGGTACTCGCCAATACAGAGTACCGCACCTTGTGCCCCGATTATCCGGAAGAAGGGGGCAGATCATGACCCGTGGACTGGCTTCCTGATTGCCTGTGAAACCGGTTTCACTTGCCAAGGCTGCCTGACCAATCAGGACGCCAGGTGGCAAGTCATGGCCCACCTCCCTGAATGGCTAGGAAGCCTGATTCACTTGATTCTAGGCAGCCTGGCTTTCTGACCAATTAGAAAACCAGGACGCCAGAAAACCAGAAGTCATAACATGCTGCCAGCTTCCGGATTGGTTAGGAAGCCAGGATGCCTAGGAACAAGTGAAACCGGCTACCTATCAGGATACCGGGAGGTGGGTCATTACATGTTGCCCAGCTTCCCGATTGGAAAGTAAGCCAGTTCCATCGGCACTGACGGTCAGAGGGAGATCTACCTCTGACTGGGAAGTTCAGGTATCGGAGCATTTGGGAGAGTAAGAGCACCAATACATCCGTCATTTTAACTTCAGCCCACTGAGTGTGCAACAGAACCAACGTACCCAGCACTTCTGCAGGACTGGATGCAAGCTGTCAAAATGAGATTAGCACATCTGGATATAAAGGAGAGATCACACTGGTGTAGGGCCAATAGACTCTTCCTACTTGCCTTACTCGCAGTCTCTGCCAGTTAAGGAAGTGCCTTAAAATGCCCCCCCCCCCATTAACTACCTTACCAAAAATGTATCTAAAGGTGGCCATACACTTTACAACCATCGCAAGACCTCAGTCTTGCGATGGTTGTAAAGTAATTTTAAAAAAAACATACGATCTGCCCATCTTGGACAGGCAGATCGTGCTTGCGATGACCGCAATGCTGAACAGGCAGTGTGCACACCGGCCCATTCCGCATTTGTCTCCCGAGCATCATTCAAACCAGCTGAAAATCGTAAGATAATCGGCTGGTTTTCTAAGCATGCTCCTTAGACAAAAGACGTGCGACCGTACAGTAGAAACGGTCACACGTCTTCATTCACACTGCACGATCGCAGGATTTCCCTCGATTCTCATACGAGAATCGTGCAGTGTATGGGCACCTTAATTTGTGTATCACTTGGCTGTAGATCCTCAAATCATCTCTGAATTGGTGCCAACACTGTTCTTCCTTCTGGAGGGGTGAATACCTTTGTTCCCAATGGACTCCCTGTATGTTGTAAAGTAGCCACCTCTCCAAGCTCACTCCTGTGATGAACTACAATCTCATTTAGTTTACGAATTTGTATTGGAATTGTAGTCACAGGAGTGAGCTTGGAGCGGTGGCCACACAGTGTCAGCACCACTTCAGAGAGGATTTGAGGATCTACCGAGATACAGAAATAAGATAAAATTAGGTATGGTACTTGAATGTATTTTTAGGATTGAACACCTAAGTTTGGAGTCACTTTAATACCCAGAGGGGGGTCCCCATCCAGTGCAACAGGGATTTCCCAGCCAGCTTAGTCATGGCCATACTATAACCCAGGGAACATGGAGATTTTAGATCTACAGCCCTCTTCCAATTTACATCAAATATTGGAGAGGGGCATGAGTGCAAAGGCTTACATTGGACAGTTCAAGGATCTCTGAGCTGAAGGACTGCCCCGGTTCCCCATACAGTCCAAGACATTAAGTGTCTGCCCTATAAAATTCACCATTGCACATCCACAATAGGGGCTGTGAACTGCACATGCCACACTGCATATCACCTTAGAAATTCCCTGTTTTACCCCTTCATAGGAGGCTTCTCCCTAGTTATAGTTGGGATTGCACCACGTTTTGTCTGGACTTTCAAAACAGTGCTAATTTGCTACCCAGTTTATTCGCTCAGTTATGGGAAGTTGCATCTACATCTTTGGTTAATATATGGTATTTAACCCTTTCGCTGGAGCCGCTCCAGGCCAGGACCTGTGACTCCATGGATCCCTGCTGCTGTTCCCCGCTTGTAGGGGCTGTGGCAACGGGGATAAAAAAAAAAAATCTCCAGGGTTGGAATTGAGGATTTGGTGTCCTCAATTTCAAAAGGGAAATGCCAGGGATCTGTTTAGACCCCAGAGATTTCACCGTAGCCCCCCCAACAGTAAAATAAATAAAAAAAAAAGTGTAAAAAAATTAAAGCACAACCTCTCCCTCCCCCCACATAACACATATTGTGGTGCACACCATGCACATGTGCTGCAGTGCGTTGTTAGAACGCATCGCAGTGCGTGATTATTTTTTTTCTTAAAAAAAAAAAACCCCATTAAATTAACTGTGGCAGCGCATGGCAAAGCTTTGTGACTCATTGCCATGCATTGCGATACTTTGTGTTGCAATTAAATATACACCTGTATCATTTTATCACAACACAAAGACCAAAACAATTTTTTTACACAAGTCGATTTAGTTTTGCATACCTTCATTTTTTTACCTTTTCGCAAAAAGGCGCAATTACAAATTTGCTAAATATATTTATTTATTAACTCAATACAGTTTCTCTTTTAGATTTAGTCAGAAAATATTTTTTTTGTGCACGGATACTGATTTTGGTGTGTTTAACAATTGAATTGTGTATTTTTATCGGTTTAATATTACTTTGAGTAACATTTGCGCAATCATCACAGGGCCTACAAATTTAGTTTTACCATCTTTTTATTCTACCGGGCCTGCGCTTTCAGAAAATATATGGTTTGGGGGGGTCTTTTACAAACGCTAGCAACCCAGCAGTTGAAAATCAAATGGGAAAAAAAAAAAAAATTTGCAAAAAAAAAATGCAAAAATGGCTTGGCCAGCTGATTTGAAAAATGTTCGAGGGCTTGGCAGCGAAAGGGTTAAAAATATATAATAAAAAAAAAAAACCTGGAAGACACCAAACTTCAGATCCATCCATCCGTTGGTGAGGATGAGACCGCAATAATGTGTAGCACTCAAATAAGTTATTCAGGGTGAATCCTGTGGGGCACAGCATATCCAGCCCAGACAAATTAAAATGTAACCATCCCACCTTTCTGATGCAATACTTGAATTCTAATTGTAGTCACATCCCTTGTCCCACACACTGACACCCCTGCAAATGGATCCATACCGCATGTCCTTTCACAAGCTTAAGACAGGAATATACTAGGCCCTTCAGTACCAGTACAGAAACATTACATTTATGGAGATCCACCCTTCCGCCACATTCCACAACTTTCCCTGCAAATCCTTTTGGGACATCACTACAAACCTCAACTTCATACACCCTTCACTTTTAATTAAAAAGGGGTGGGATGCAGTTTATAAAAACCATATGAACCAACAGATAATCTGGCAGGAGAGAAAAAAAACCCACAGACTTAAGCAAAAATACAAATCTTTATTCCATATACTCCAATGTTTTTTTTAACAAATTTAAAATTTCAAGCAAGAAAAACCTACAAACATTTCCCTTTTTCCAGTTGGTCTTCAGATGCCTGCTATTAAAGAAATGCACTGCAAGGATTAAAACCACTGGCAAGAGGGCAAGATTAATATTAAAGTCACAACATGAATATTGTATAGAATTTTAACATTTTACAAAAGATTTTTTTTATTTATTATTTATTTATATTTTTTTTAAGAAAACCCATCTACTTTATCCGAATCACTGAACTCTCCCAGTAAAATTTCTACTTCCTCAGGAAAGCCTAGGCCCAATTCAAAACGATCTTCAATGAGGGCTAGAGTGAGAGCACAATGCAGAAGATCAATGTCCTCTTCCTCACTGAAGTCTTCTTCGTAGATTCCCACCAGGTGAGAATAAGACTGTAGGACAAAAACATTAAAAACACATCAACTTTTCGCCATGCAAAAAAAAAAAGGTTTCGGACAGTTATTCATTGTACAAAAAGGAGCTCCTCGCCTCTTTGTAAATTCAATCTCTTGAAAGTTCAATCTAGCCCCCAGAATGCTGCCAACTAGTATCAAAAATATGAAAATTCAGCCCTGCTCAAAAGACACAAAGGCTCTGATGAAAATGGCTACATTGAACTGCATATGTGCGACACTGGCTTTCCCCATACGAAGGAATGGGGCATACTCCGAGCAACCGCTTAGAGCTCCTTAAGTACAGCTTACCAGAAGGAATGAACGGGGTACTTTAAAAATAAAAAAAGGGAGGAGGGGGAGCAGACATGAATGGAAGCTCTTCCCAAGACAGAATCCTTCGACCCCTTATAAAACTTTTGGAGTCTCTTTGATGTTTAATGTAGACCACTTTTCTGAGTGAACTGACCTTCCAGTCGGGGAATCAGTGTTGCAAGACCAAAAGGGCAGGACTACATAGTAAAAGTTTTAAGGACCCACAGTAATGCAAAGAAATTGCTGCTGCATTAGAAAAATTGGGACATGCAGGTAAGCATCCTTGATGTCTAGAGGACAGACATGGTGGAATTCATACAGAATTTCTGGGCTTGAAGACACGTAGGGCCTCATGATCCCAAATAGGGTGGATGCCCCCCTTTTGGTTGGCAAACAGGTTGAAGTGGAACCTCTAAAACTATTCTGCTTCAGGTAATGGGACAAAAACCCCCTGCTACAGACCACCAGAAAGGCTGCATGGAGACCTGCCAATCTGTATGGTGATACGTAGGGATGTCCGGATACCACTTTTTCAAGACCAAGTACAAGTACTGTCCCTCATGTACTTGCCGATTACCGATACTTTTTCTTAAAAGGGACATGTGACATTTTTTCTAAAACAATACAGACTAATGATTTTAGGGCAGTTTCTCACCAGTGCGGCACGCATTGGAGGTGTCAGGTTCTATTTAAGGTGACATTAGGGGTCTTTTAGACCTCTAGTTTCACCACTTATGTGTTTAATAATGCCCTCACCAGACATACACAGAAGTTGTTCCCACTCAATGAAAGAAGAGAAGGTCCATTCTGTGTGAAGGCAAGATTTACAGCTTCTCTTCTCCCCCGTGAGCACACTGAACATTCTCTTCTTTCAATGAGAGTGAAAACTGCAGTGTACGTTGGGTGACTGTATTACACATAAGAAGCACGGACATCTCAAACATTGTGATATATCAACAAAAGCAAAGTTTCATCAAGTTGAAAAGGACAGACACGGAGGAGCAGCAGCAGCTAATGTACATGGGGGGGAGGGGGGATTTCACAGCTGCAGTCTCTTCTGAAAAGGGACACAGCTCTGCAGCCAGCACCGGCAGGGAGAAGAGACACTTCACACATAGCACTTAAACCCCCCGCCATGCTGTCACACTTCCATCCGGAGAGGTCAGAGCGGAGAGGGAGCCTGCGTTTGGTGGAGAGGTATTCCGGGGGAGGGGCTATGGGGTCAATGGGCGAAGCTAGTTAAAAATTTTTAAAGGGCCGGTATCTGATCTATGCATCGGGGCATTTTCAGGAGTACTCCCGAAAATGCCCTGCAATCGGCCCCCGATACCGGTACTAGCATCAGTAGCGAGACATCCCTAGTGATACGGGCAGGTTAGAATACATTAACCAAGGAGAAGGGCTTAAAGCAGAATTCTAAGTCCCTGAAAACCACCTATATGCTAGATGTCTAAAGTTCTGCAAAGGCAGACATCCCCACAGGTACAAGGCTGCCAGCCATTTGTGATTTGCCAGGGTTCTTCCAGTCTCCAAAAAGACTGGAAACCGTGGGTGCACTTGAAAGGTCTTGGCATTTTAGGAACCCTAAAAAAAAAGGAACTAAGACTGGGGACAGCAGACTGATGCCATCCACTAAAATGTCTTTACTATACCTACTAGAAAATCTAAAAAGCAGATATTTTAGACATTTAGCTGCAGATCGTCAAGTCATTCCCGCATTTTGGAAAAACTACTAATTATATCATGCGAAATGGAACTCCTTGCCACCGACACTATACACCGTTTTAATTCACAGTAGTACGTTTGGACTGACTTTTTGGATTCCTCTAATATGCAATTTCTTTTGGTTAAAAACAACAAGACATCTGTATTTTTGTTTTACTATTGCGACTCCCTGGGTCAACTCTCTCCTTTCTGGCTCTTTTCTATTCTCCTTTATATCAGACAGTGAACTTGTCCCAAACCAAAAAAAAAAAAAGGAGAACCTGCCACCTCCAAATGCCATCACACAGGGGTTTATCCCCTGTGTGATAGCAATAAAGTTAAGTGAAAAAGTAAAAGATCATGAATCTAGAAAAAAAAAACTTTCAAAGTAAATTAAAAAAAAAAAAAAAACGCGGTGATGTGCAATCCGTGACAGCCTGGTCATCGTGCACCAAACCGAGCGGATGGCTGGGCAGTCACGGAATCGCACACCACCGCTGATCGTGTTGGCGGTGCCATTATTTTCTAATAGCACTCCATTTGCGCCAGATAGCAACGGTTTCCTGCCGCAATACCGCCTGGGCTGTCCCACACGATCGTGGTTGAAAACATGAATAGGTTAAAATGTTTTATTGTTCTAAAAACAGTGTTAAAGTTCTTCATAATCAAAGAAATTGGCCTGAAATCATTAGTCTGTATTATTGTTGTTTTTTTAAATGTCCTGTCCCTTTAAGAAAGAGTATCTGTAATTGGTATCGGCAAGGGGAAGTACTTGGTCTTGAAAAAGTGGTATCGGACATTCCTAGCTAAGATTTCTAGTCTCTCTACAGCTTGGAGCCAGATCAGGTATTTTCGGTACTTTAAGGGATAAAAGAGGGAAATGTTAATTCCTCCCCTCTAAAAAAACTCCTCTCCTCCCTCCCCCCCATAGGAGGCTTTATATCTGGATGGATGCTGCAATTTACTAGGATGTCCGTGCCTGGGGTATACCAAATCTCTGGCTTCTAACCTGGTCAGCCACATATACTCACCAGGGCAGAGGCACTGGCTCGTCTCGGATCCCTCCTCCTCCTGCGCTGGTGACCATGTGGCAGCTCGTGACGATAGATACATTCAGATTTAAATGGGCATCGTCCATTACTTTGAAGAAAGAAGCGACAGCGAATCTTACTGCACAGAAGGTGGAAGGAAAAAAAATAAGTTACTTTAACTTAATTCTTATTCATCAGAGCAGAAGCACAGAAGTCATTCTGGGAAAATGCAAAAGCAATAGGAGCTGAGCAAAGTACTGCAAGCTAATCTGGTTATGCTGCATGCACATGTGCCAACAGAGAACATGCTGAATGGAGCAGATGGTATGTTGCTGGTCCTACACAGCCCAGTCAATAGGTAGGAGGCAGGAGTAGAGAGGCCACCACTAAAAATGTACTTCCGACAAAAAAGCATCATCACTTTTTTGACTGCACCATCTGGGAGGTGTATAAATCAGAAGTGGGTGGACAAACTTACAAATCCTTTGACAAACAATGTGCATAGTGGCGCATACTGGTTTGTTTCAACACTAGACAGTGAAAACTCCAGACAACACAAGACCAATTAAAAAACACCCCACACAAGATCTCACTAACATATGAAAGGTTTCAAGTTTATAGTGAGAACTATGCACGGAACAATCAGTTCAACCAGATATTGCTTGGAAGAGTGATTAAACAAGGGCTGGTATAAAATGTTGTCTTGTCTTTTGCTCTGCTGTGTAACATATCTATCCTCCTAGACACTAGCAAAAACTGAGGTATGCTGGTAGGAGGGGTTATCCCAGGCTGGCCTACACTTTTTTGGTTTATGTCCAATCCTCTGGTAGGCAGCAATACAAACCAGAGGTGAAGGACTGTTCTACAGCGGACAGCAAAGACACTCCGACTCTACTCTCAGAACCTAGGCGAGGGAAAGATCACTATACTTCTGGTGAGATCCAGGGAGCTGAGAGAACCTCAAGTATCATGTGAACTCTCCTGCGCCATTGTAAATCAATATTGTTGTGATATTTGGGACTTGCTCAGGGGAGGACCATGACATCTCCCTGTGGGGAAGCAGGCTTAAAGCAAGCATATTTACATTTGCTCCCACGTGAAAGATTTTAGAGATTGGATACCCATTTAAAAAAGGCAGACAAAGGATTTTAGTGCAAGGTCCACTTCAATGTACAGATATCTCCTGTAAGCGCCACCCACATTCATAATGGGTGAGAAACACCTCAAATCTCAGTCTGTTGTATTGAGTGATCATACTGATTACTTTACAGGGGTTTTTATAAAGTCATCAGCTTTGAGATTAAAATACAACAGATCTTACATACCCAGTCTTTGCTTTAAAATTTTCAATTAGCTTTAGCTTCTCATCAGAGTCTCCAATCCAGTATTTATGAGGAATAAAGTAACTGGATTTTACACGACATTGCGGGCAGCCTCTGGAACACAGGAGAAAGTGGTAAAATTCAAGTTCTCCAAATTAAAGCACGCAAGACCCAAAACAGGATAGTAAAGTTGAACTCACTTAACAACTTCATTCTGAAATTCTCTGGTCTTTCTCCAGCGTTTAATACATTCAACACAATATGCATGGCTGCAGTTGGGCAAGATTCCAAACACTCTTTCAGCTACCTGCTTGTCATACACTTTATCCATGCAGATGCCACAGACCACATCCCTGCTGCGTTCATACTGACGTTCTGAATCGTCCTCCAAAAATAAAAAAGCCCTGTTAGAAATGCTGAAGTGGATACCAGTTATTAGGTTATATTTTATTTTAAGGTTTACTTACCAGGATCTTCATAGAGGTTTGATGCTTTGTTTCATCATGGCTATCTGCTTCCTTAGACATTAGGACAGGACTAGACACAGATCTTACAAGCCCTAGGTTAAACAAAAAAAAAACAAAAAAAAAACAAAAAAAAAACCACACACACATTACACTTAGACCCACACATTAAATTTTAGAGCTGAAGCATCAAGACTGGATTTTTACAGCCCTGGCCAAAAGTTGAGAAAGACATATTGATGATTTTCACAAAGTCTGCAGCTTCAGTTTGTATGATGGCAATTTGTATATAATCCAGAATGTTATGAAGAGTGATCAGATCAATTGCAAAGTCCAATTTGCCAAGAAAATAAACTTAATCCCCCCCAAAACATTTCCACACTGCAAATATTGACTCTGTGCATAAACTTAGTGTAATTGTCAATAAAAGCCTTTGACACTTATGAAATACTTGTAATTACAGTATACAGGATTTATATAGCGCCAATAGTTTGCACAATATAAGGAAGACATTACAGTCACAATACAATTTAAGACAAGATGGTAAGGAGGGCCCTGCCCGTGAGGGCTTACAATCTAAAAGGGAGGGGCAAGTGATACATGAGGAGGTAGCTGCGCGGGGATGGTTGTTTGAGAAAGTGACTGTTCAGTGGTTAGGGTGAGGTGGGACAGGCTTCCCTGAAGAGATGAGTTAAGGGATCGCCTAAAGGCAGTCAGTGTGGGAGATAGACGGACAGGTTGGGGTAAAGAGTTCCATAGGATGGATCAATCTCTCAACTTGAATGTGGCCAGGCCTGGAACAGTGCCATATTAGCAAGATTGTGATCAAACAAAGCTGGATTCAGAAATGACCAGCATCAAAAGGTTAAACAAAAAACAAAAACACATGCTTTTGGTGGATGCACATGACTTCTATGTTCTCTAAACACAGATAAACTGACTGTAAATAACAGCATCTAAAATGCAAAGTGTGAATAGATCCATTAGAAATTAGATGCATGTACTGTATATGCGTGCAGAAAAACTTTAAAAAGCATCCAATAGCACCTAGTGTATGTAGCCTTACTCTAAAAGCAGCAAGACTTCTGCTCCCTCGACAGCTGATGTATGCCGCAGCTTTGGTATTGTCAGGCTGCAAAGTCATCTTACCAGATTTCAGTCAGAGAGCACCAGCATGAATGGGATAACAAAAAAGCTCAGAATGCCAGCATTTTGATAAGGAAACAGTCTTCCAGCTCCTTGCACCAAAAAGAATGTCCACGACACCTCTCCAGTCCATCCGGTTGGTACCTATTGTAGGTTTCTTCTAGCCCAATGGAAGAAATTAACCCAACTCCAGGGCTGGATGCTCTGAGCCACTAACTAGAGACAACCCGAGTGTCAAGTATCTCAGAAGATCCAGAGACTGTGGCTTCTAGTCTCATGCAGACCAAATGTTAAGTTGTAATGAACTGGAGTGGATTTGGGCACACAGATCTGTCCCGACGAAGGCTACCACCAAACCCTAAACTCTCATGCACAAGGAGTTAAGAGTCTGGTAGCAGACAGGTTGAATTTCTGCTGTGGAACAAACAAATCTGGCTTAAACTGTGCCCAAGAATAAGCCCAAGTATTACACAAAACTTCTGGGGGTTCAGGACTTAAAACGCGTGTAGAATCTGACTTGTTGGCTGATGATGCCTCTGCAAACTGTTCCCCTATAGTACGTGGTCTTCCAGGTATTCCACTGCAAGTGCCATCATCTTACCACAGAGGCTAGCACACTAGTGAATACACGTTGTGCAGAAAACAGACCAAAGCAAAAAGAGGCAACTTGTAGTGCTGCTTGCCCATACAAAAAGCACTAGCAAGATGGGGACATGCAAGCAAGCATCTCCAAAGTCAACAGAGGGCAGACCTAGATGAATTGTTATGGAACCATCAACGGGTTAGTGCAAAACCCCAGAACCCTTCCCCGCTTTGGCACTGTGGTAATGGCTCCCAAAGAGTGGGGTTGAGCCAGAGCAGTGAAAAGGTCCACTAGCCTTAACAAGAAGATTGGCAGAATGGAAAGTCCGAAACCTGAAGGACATACAAATTATTAGCCATTAATCCTTAGATACCACATTAGAAAAGTTAAAAAAAAAACCCACACACACAGAGTGGGGGGGCATCCCTACAAACTGCAAAGGACTTGCTTGCTAGAAAAGGTTTGAGAGGCCAAGGCTTGTAGTGGAACAGAATCCAGGACCTAAAAACTTAGACTAAAAGGTCTGGAGAGACCCACTGTACATATTGCCCAAAAAAACCTTTTAAGCAGGGTCAGGACTTGCCATGAGCATGCAACAAACAACCACTTCCTGAAAAGGATGGAGGAATCGGTTACACTTTTTCCCCTCTATAGGTGTATGGCCAGTTTAATCGGAAAGACATAGATCTGGGGCAGAGCATTTAGAAAACTACTAAAGGGGATGGTGTTTGGAAGATCTGCAAGCACATCCTGCCCTTGTCAATGCCCTGAACCAATGGCACACTCCCAAGACAGAATACCACACCTTTTCTCAGTGCCATAAGTGGACCCCCATATCATGTGCAATACTGGTTTGTTACCTGCATTCCGAGGTATAAATTCAGCAGCAAGAGCCCAGTTTTCTGTGGATGACCGAACGGATTTTGTCTGGCTTTCTGAACCAAGTGTGTGCAAATGAGAAACGGACGGCTCAGAACCCCTGCGTCCTGTAGGGGGGCCACTGAAGTGTGAAACAATGCAAGGTTCAGAAACTCTGCGGCCAGCGTGGTAGTGAGAAGCATCAGAAGGCATATAAGCTGTGGTGTGCTGGAAACTGAAGTGACAAAAGAATGTTAAACGTTTCAGTTAATATCAAAATATTGTTCCAGATATACGACGACAATGCTACCAAGACAGACACACCATTTGCTAGAAAGAAGACAAAAAAAAAAACCACCCACATTCCCCTACACAAACAGTACTTGCATTTTTATAAAACCGATAATGAGATCATGAAGACTAAAAAAATATTAGGGATGCACCGATAGATCGGCTGCCAAAACATAGCCAAAAATGGCACTTTTGGCATAATGCCAAAAGTGGCATTTTCTGGCCGATACAGCAGTGCATTCGTGTAGTCTCTTCCCCTTGCTGGGCGCTGCTGTGTCCCAGCGGGGAGGAGAGAAAGTGTCACAGGAGGCCGAGTGCTGCGGGAGAAGAGCGCTGTGAGGTGCCGACATCTCTCCTCCCCGCACTGCTCAGCCTCCTGTCACAGTCTGGCAGAGCGGTGTGTGGGCGGAGACAGCCCGCGCTGTCACAGGAGGCTGAGCTCTCCTACCTGCACCACTCGCTCAGCATCCTGTGAAAGCGGTCAGAAAGGAGAGCCAATACAAACACTCAGCGATCACCGAGTGTTTGTACATAATTGAGGACACAGTATGTTCACTATATCCTCAATTATGAATGAATGGGAAGTGACCTACATCACCTCCTGTTCATTCATGATTGCGGTTATAGTAAACACTGGAGGGAATTTATCAAAACTGGGACAGAATCTGGAGCAGTTGCCCATGGCAACCAATCAGCATCTCTCTTCAGTTTGCTCAGGTAAGATTTGAAAATGAGACAGAGAAGCTGATTGGGTGCAGTGCAAATCTGCTCCAGATTTTGATAAAATTTCCCCCAAAATGTTATGTTATGAATGAATGAACAGGAACACTCGAGGATTCCTGTTCATTTAAAACAGGGGCTGCAGAAAAAGAGGATTGAGGACTCAGTGTCCCCAATCTCTTTTAAAAGGGAAATATCAGGGGTCTGTTTAGACCAATATTTCCCCAAAGTTTCTAAAAAGTAAAAAATACATTAATAAAATATATGAAAAAGTATAAAATAAAAACCCATTCGGTTTCAGCCTGACTTATTTGGTTTTGAAATTTGCATTTTGGTGCACCTCTACAAAAATGCATACAAAATCCCTTCCCTAAAATACCAAGGTCGCAACAAATGTCTAATTACATTTTTATTCACTGCACAAACTTCAAACAACGCATTGTTTTTTGACTTTAGCAGTTGCAAAACGTAAAAAGTGTGCAAATTTGTGCCCCTTCACCCAACCACTTGTAAACAGCTTCAGAGTATGCCTACCCCAAGGCCCTCAGCCTCTGCTGTCCCTCCTGGGACTGGTACAGCAGGCGTCAGCAGCTGTATCCGAGGGATATCAGAACACTGTCAGCAGTTGATCTGCCCCCCTCCTACTGAAACAGTAAATGATTGCAATTGTCACTCCTGGTTTTAGACTTCCATTTTTCTGGCTGCTGTAGTCGTAACCAAAGTAAAGCCCTCCACACCCTTGCAACTCCATTTATATTTTACATAAAAATAATGCATTATATTCGGTTTGTATGCACTAAAATTAACTTTAATTTATTTTTCTCTAAAAATATCACTTATAAACATTAGCACAAATATCATGCATACAGCTATCTGAAGTGATGCACTGCATCGAGAAGGTACAATATATGCAATCTATAAAGATTACAAAAAGTACACTAGTATCAGGCACCAAGCAAGCACTCCAGCAGCACTTACGTGTGGATCCTGTCTCCCCATGACGCCAAGGGCCCATGTACATCAGAAGAGGTCATTAAAGAGTGCACACAGCACAACAAATGTTTCTATGCATTGGGCAACACTGCCTCCTGACCTGCATCAAGTGGCTTTTGCATTCCCATTGTATCGTATGCAAAGAAAAGTAGTCCCGATGGGAACAAGATTTCTGTAAAAACTTTTGAAGTGGTCCATTGAGGGAAACAGGAATTCTATTAGATTTTGGTTATGCCAGCTAAAAGGAGTTTAGACACTGGAAAACAGGAAAAGTTGTAAGCCACTTGTACCACTCCTCTACACAGCATGCTTCAGTTATGCGAGAAATCAATACATCGTACCAGAAGGAAGAAAAATGGGATAGGAGATTGTCACAAACAATAAGTCCAAAGCGGGCCTGAAGGAGGCGTCAGCAGAAAGAGCCACAGCAGATTTGACAAGGCCTTAATACTCACAAACCTAGGCAGGTGCCAATTGGGGTTTCAGGCAACAAGGGTTGACCAAGTCACTGAAGGTGAGTAGTGGAAACTGACCCGAGAGCCACATGGTGCTTGAGGAACAGGTGCATGTTACGTCCTCTGGTCTGAACAGCAGGAAAAAGCACAGCTCATGTGGCACGCCACCCAACAGATATCAAAACTGAATCCTCAAGCCTTAACCCTTAGGCCCCATCCACACTGCGCGATTCGCAAATTGCGCGTTTGCCACGCGATTTGCATTTTGCGCAATATCACACAAATGCTTGCATTGAGCAAGCTGGAATCGCGGCAAAATACGCTCCAAAAAGGGTCCTGCTGTAGCGACGCACGACCCGCAGGACCCTTCGCCAATCATTGGAGAGCGATATCGCGCGGTAAATAGCCGCGATATTGCGGGAATTACCGCGCGATAAATCGCCCAATGTGAACGGGGCCTTACTGGGCTAAACTGGCAGTTGCAGTGAATGAAAAATGGTGCAGAAGTGACGTAGCTCATGGTGCTCCAGACCAATTAGCCTTACTCACAAAGTGATTCTTCAGACATGTTCTCACCCAAAAAGTGTTGCTTTCCAGATTGGTTAGCTGCGAAGCAAAAACATGCAGCCCAAAAGTCACATTCATTCAGTCCAGCGGGGTGCAAACATAGAAGAGCTGCCGATCTAGATAGCTGCTATGTACAGACCAACCCAAGCAGCTTGACTGAAGTCAAATATTAGCAAGACAATTTGTTGTACGGAAAAGCAACAAAACACAAATTCATATTGTGGCACACTTGGTAGAGGAGAGGTTATTCACGGGCTAGCTTATAGCCTTTTCCTTTTGCCAGACTCCCAAACTCCTGCCTACAAAGCAACTAATGACCTACAACTTCAAATGCATTTTTGAATAGACAGATTTTTTTTACCTGCACCTGTCACCATAGCCACAGAACCCATTTTGAAAGTGTCGGCATAGTGGAGCAGGCTTCCTTTCATGTGAGAAGTGGCAGTTTGCACCCCAACGGCAGACGCCCCGGAGGAATGCTCTGTAAAGTAAGCAGACAGTCAAACAAACACCCCACAACTTTTCCTATTCAGGTCCAGTATAAAAAATAAGATTTGATAAAGGAGAGGCAGCCTGATCTGCATCTCAATGTATCAATCTGGTTCATCAACGTCCCCCACAGTGCAGAATGAGGCATGGCAATTCAGGAACTGGAAGAGATCAGCTGCAGAGACTGCTGGCTTTACTGATGACTAGTTCTTGGCTCTCCGCTTGCCTTCTCTACAGCTACCAGAGTTCAGTTCCCCTTTAAGTGCGCATTTACCCTTAGTGTTTAAACAGGTGCACTTGTCACTGAAATATAAAAAACACATCAGTGCATCTTGATGCATTTAAAAACAGTTTATTGGTAGGTGAAAATATTACAATAGCATAGGAATAGGGATGCCACCATTTACAGATAATTAGGGATGCTGTGAGCGGCCGGCGTCTCTCCTCCCACACAGCTCAGCTGCCTATCACAGTCCGGCAGAGCAGTATGGGGGCGGAGACAGCGCTGTCACAGGAGGCTGGGCTTTCCTCTCTACAAAAAAAAAATCTAAAAAGTTTATAAATAAAAACATTTTCGGTATCGGTTTCGGCCGGACTTTTTTTTATTTCGGTTTTAAAATTTCCATTTCGGTGCACCTCTACAGATAATGTAATAAAAGGCACTTTTCCTAAAACTATGCGCTTGTCATGCTCCCCAAACATGCTTCCAGTATTGGTGAACATACAGCAAGAAAAGCCCATTGTAATATTATATAAAAAAAACAAAAAAACGTGTGTGGCTCTAAACACATTTAGCTGAAGTTCTTACAATAAGTTTATTTAAATTTTAGGTCATATTTGTCAAGTATTAGCACAGCCTTTCACCTCTCTCTATTATAGCAGACATCATCCCAGTTTACTGAGCAGGGGTGGCTGGGGACATGCGTTTACAACGCAGGCTTACTTATTGGTTATTAGGACTGCGGCTAACGATTATTTTCATATCGATTAGTTATCCGATTATTAAAATTCGACTAAAAGGGATAAACTTTTATAAAAATAGTCATTTAAAATACACAAATGCAGCATTACAGACAAAGTTTACTTCAGAATAAAACAGTATGCACATTTCTTGAAGTTGCACTGGAAAGCAGGGCATTGCAGTACCGTGACAGCAATCACACTGCGGACGGGAGGTGCATTGGGATCCATTGAAATGATGGCACCACAGCACACCTCCTGCAGCAAAATTTGTCAGGCTTAAACTGAAAATGAAAGATTTAAAATGTGAATTGTAAAACTAAGCCAATATAAAAAAACAAAAACTGGAGAAAAGGAGACACGGAGCAGCTGTTGAGATACGAGGGGCAGCGGGGGATTGCAGAGTCACAGCGGTCTCTCCTCCCCACTGGTTGCGACTGCAGTGTCCCCGCTGGCTCTGCCGATACAGATAGGGAGGGCCACAGACTGCTGCAGCCAGCAACCGCGGGGAGGAGAACAGAAGAGCAGAGCGGCAGCAACAACTAAATTGAAAAGCAACTAATCGATGATGAGAATCGTTGCCAACGATTCTCATTATCGATTATAAAGTCGATTTGTTGCAGCCCTATTGGTTATATAAATTTTTCATTGTTTGGCCCTAGTTAGACTTTGCATTGCCCCCATTTTAAATACCTCTTCTATACACCGAAGGGAAGCTATCAAAACTGGAGCAGGCAAAATCTGGCAACCAACTTCTCTCTTTCATTTTCAAATCTTAACTGCACAAACAGAATAGAAGCAGATAGGTTGCCATGGGCAACTGCTCCAGTTGTGACATTTCTCTCCCCCCAGTGAAAACATTAATTGAATAGACTGTTCTTACTTCATGCCATGTTTACATAATTAGGGCAAATAGTGAAGTTTTTTTTATTAAGATCACTGAAAGGAACAGACAATCTGGAACAGTTGCCCATGGCAAACAATCAGCTGCTCTACTTTTCAACTTAAACTGAAGAGAGAAGCGGATTGGTTACCATAGGCCACTGCTCCATTTTGTCTGCTCCAGTTTTGATAAAATCCCCTCTGTAAATTAATTGCTAAAATTAGTAGTGCAAGATGTAAAGACTGTTCATAGAATGCTCTAAAGAAGTGATGCAGCGTCATGTAGTTAGTTTGCCCCTCCTAATTACTAAGCCTAAATAAATATGGGGTGGGGAATCATACAAACTGGAGCAGCAGTTGCCCATGGCAACCAATCATTTTCTCTATTTAATTTGTTGAAAGCAAAATGATAGTCATTGGCAACCACTCTAGATTTTGGTATAGTTCACCCCACAGGGAACCATTTGTACCGCATGCGAACTGATCACCCACCACATGCCGCCTGCAAAATCCCCCCCTCCCGCGGCCTAAACTACTGACCTCCCTACTGGTGTTCTACCTTGTCCCTGTCATACGCGGGTCTATAGAAAGCAGTGTAACACAAGCAGGTTTCCTGCACGAGTGCAACAGCAACGGTCCGGTGTGTACTTACCTGCACGGGGCCCTGGGAGCCGCGCCTCTGCTGCTGGCTGTAGCCATCGCCTCTTCAAACACAAATGCCGCCTGATGCTGCTGAGTACTCGCAGGAGGAGGTCCCGTCAAACGGCTGCGCTCTGTCTCCTTTCCCCTCCTGATAGGCTGCTTATGAGCCCCAGCAAGCCTCGCCACTAGGGGGCTCCCTACACAGCCTCTCAGTAAGTTTCTCATCCCTCCACTATGATTATACACACGTGTGTCCAGTCCAAGGAGAGACAACACAAACACACACACACAGACAACTTTAGCACGTTTATTATCCGTATTAAATAGTTCAATTCATATATATGTTAGCTTTGATAAGATGAAAAATGATCTTATATACAGTATAACAGAAATCTATAGGTGCAGGATATCAAAAATAAGTCATTAGGAAGATACAATTGGTATTTAATCTGTTGTATATTCATGGAACAATAAAATCACACCAGTAAATTGGAAGCTTTTATTCTTTTTCTAATCTAGCATGAGATAACAAAGGCAGCCGTCTTAGAGTACAGGGGAATTGCTGCCTTTACATTTTATCGCATTCATATGCACAAGGCCGGGTTTTGCCCGCAACACAAATGCATCTCCAATAGGACAGAAAAATGGAGGTGAAAAGTCGCCTCAAAAATGTTGTCCACGGAAAAGCAGGGCAAACACTGCCTCAGAATGGTCATCTTCACTGCATGATTGAGGTGAATGGGAATCTGCTGACTTGTGTTTGATGGATTCCGAACACAAATCAAATGCAGGAAAACAATGCCCTTTGGGAGTTTCCATGTGCGATATGGATAGTCATGCTTTTTAATGCATTGCCTTGGCCCTATAATGTGTAATAATGCATCCAAAAACAGATAATGTCTATCAATCCAACGCACAAATGTGAGCTAGCACATTGGCTACCTTGTGTACATGACGCGCATTATAAAGTGTGAAACATATAGGTGTGAATGGACCCTTACTGTGCTTTTCCTTTTGAACATCCCACGGTGTCTACCAACTGAACATGCTATTGAAGGTTTTTAACCACGGGGATCTCTATCCCCCAACCACATATAAATAAACTTTATTCTGTGTCCAACGTGTTGACAAAGACAATAGGCATGGATCACTAGGATAAACAGAGCAAATGCAGAGCAAACATGATTCTGGAATTTGTCTAGCAAAGCATAGACCAATGTTCAATTCATAGGACACAGTTCCAGATCACAGTATGCATTAAACATTCTAATAATGCTATTTTTGTGCCCTGTTTTAGGCCCCGTTCACACCAGGGCGGTTGAGGATCAGTGCAGTTTCTGCGCGGATTTTAAAAGGGCAGTTTTGGGTGTTTTTAATATAATTTCAGCGCTGAAACGCATTTAAAAACGCCCAAAACCACGTGAACAGCGCAGTTCCATTGAAAGCAGTATGGAAACTGCACTGATCAGCGCGGTGAAAAAGGGTCAGGGAGCAATTCGGGCAGGAGGCGGTTCAGATCGCGCACAGTCCCCCATAGCAATGTAGGGTATCGTTCATGTCGGCAGATCCGCGCAGCCAAACCGCCCTGGTGTGAACGGGGCCTTAGAATTAGGTCTGCTAAGGAATGCGCGCATCAACATTCCTGGAAAAAAAAAATAGTTGAAAAAAAAACCCCAGTGTGACTAGCACCATGATTGCTCCCTAAGGAATAAAATGTGCCTAGCAAAGCAGCTGGTCAAAAAGATGTGCACGCCATGATGTCAGAGCAAAACATGGCAGTCTACGTATGAGTATTTTGCCCCATATACACTTGGGTTTAGGGGCAGATTACAAATGAGACTCAGCAGTCTTTATGCGAACAGAGAAACTGACGGCGCCCGCAGCCGTTTGCATGTAATCAGACATGCAGCCATTACCTGCGGATGATCGCCTCTAAACGCAAACTGCTTGGGGCGATTATCAGCAGGTAATCACTGCATGTCTGATTACATATGAACAGCTACGGGCTCTGTCTTCCTCTCATATCTATGTATAAGTCTTCCCACCTGCAGCTGTACACATAAACACCGCTAAGTCTCAGAGAAATTCGCTGTCTGCCCCTCTGATCTTTTTAATTTGTAAAAGTAAAGTTATCCTTTAAAATTAGAAAACCGCTAGGAGGGTAAACTAGGTAAAGAAAAGTACCATGCCAGGCCAGGATCACACTTGTGGGGGTGCATTAACACACGTACATTCAGGTGCTTTGCACTAAAGCAACTCATTTATTTTGAATGATCGCTAATTCATCCAGCGGGGCCAAAACTGCAACTGCTGTGTTTTTTGGGTATGCAACAATTGAGGCACAATGCAGCACACCTGTACTGCTTTATTCATTGGGGTGCCATTCAAATTGTATGGTATCGCAATGCACCAACAAGCATAACGTGCATACCATAGCGCAGTAGTGTGTACCCAGCCTAAGAGCTCCGTGCACTTCTTGCATCTCACCACTGGTCACAGAGATCACATATACTACAAAAAGTGTACAGGAACTACAGTTATATACACATAAGGGCCTTTGCACCGATACCTTTTAACACACATTAATGCATGTGCACAAGTTAGCCATTGTTTAATGCTAGTTCACATTTGTGTAGTGCGTGGACCCAAAAAGTTAATGTCCATTTTGAGGCATCAATGCGTCAAGGGCCTATTGATGGGAATGGCAGCGTACGCCAACAAAGGTAAACATGCCTGCCCAAGACATAAAAAACACAGGGTAGAGCATCGGCATTGATAGGAAGCCAGTCTAAGTGTGCACGGTTGTAGTTTTGGTTGTGCTCCAGTTGAATTGCAACGTGCTTAGTGCAGTGCAATTATGCCACACTGCACCCGAAAGACTGAAAAGACTGTACTCCCTATATGTGCAGGGAGGCTTTACCTGTCATGAGGGAAATATAGAGACTGCCATTGCTGGCCCTTATCTAAATACAAGTTGCCTGAATTTTTGAGGCTTCAGTACTTCTGAACCCCAAACATGGAGCATACAAATGAAGGCCAGAGAAACTCCTTATCTCTATACATGTTCTTAGTAAGTGACTCAGTATTTAAGGTACAGCATCAGTAGATCAGCCAGGGAGCCAGTATTTTCAAAATGAGATGGCACTCCCCACCCTAGGTCTCCATTGAGCACACAGTAAAGAAGAACAATGGTATAAGCAGTGTTCAGCCTTGTCAAAACTGCCCATCTGTTATCTTTTTATTTTATAGATCATTTCCTTAAAGAAGGACCGTGTCTACAGAGAAATGTTTCCATAATTTGTCACAGTAGAGCTGTTTATACAATTATGTATCAGTTATTAAAGCTTATATTTGTATTTTAACTAACTTCCTAAAGTTCTTCTTAAAGACTACTCTAGAAAAGGAAAAAAAAAAGGAGTGTTTTCCTTGTAAACTAATAGTAAATATATTGTTGAATGTGATATCATAATTGTCATGATCACATTGCATGATATATCATTACTTATGTATATGCTAGAAATATACATTCTTTCATCTGTGTGTGTATGTAAGTGTATATATACATATATGTAAAATAAGTGCTATGAATAGATCCTAATATAAACAGTAATTATTACAGTTACAATAACAACTATAAGGACTAGAGTAGAGAAACATAAGAGTTGCTTATCATAGACCTACATCATTGGAGGTGATCAGTTTGCAATTACGTATGATACCGTGTTTCCCCGAAAATAAGACACTGTCTTATATTTTTTTTGCCCCCAAAAAACACACTAGGTCTTATTTTCAGGGAGTGTCTTATTTTTCTCTAATGTGCAACAAAATGTACAACAATCCAAAGTTATCTGGTATCACTATGCCTGTCACAGTAACCGGCGCTATAGAGGAATATCGGCTAATGCGGCTCTGCTCCCTCCGCCGCCGCAGCCTTGCTTTCTACAGCGCCGGCTTCCTTTTGTCACCAGGGACAGTGGTACCAGCGGTGCAGCAGTGGGGACATCAGACAGTGGACAGCGTGGTAAAATACGGTACCATTTACCGGTACACATTACAGTACCGTACCATTACATTAAGCAGTGTCTTCAGGGGGACAGCAGTTGGTGAAGTCTGGAGGGAGTCCCCTGTCATCCCCTTAATACAGTATGTCCCTTCAGGCTGATACCATCTCTCCTGCAAGTTCCCCCTCACATGCTACCACCAAACTAGTTCTTATCTTCAGGGTAGGTCTTATATTACAGGAATCTTGAAAAATAGTACTAGGTCATACTTTCGGGGTAGGTCTTATTTTCGGGGAAACAGGGTAGAATTAGGAAATGATGACATGGAAAGTCACCATTAAGTGAATATACTTTGTCAGGCTTATGTTATTATTTACATGCTACATAATATGCTCCCCAACGTCTTATCCCTAGCCCAGTCTTTCTCAGCCTTTTTACCCCAGGGAAATGTTTGAAATTATTTTTAGGGCTTGGGAAACCCATGATAAAAATGATTATCCGGCATTCAAGCAACCGGCACTCTCAAGCAGCCGACAAAAAAATCAAGGCTATAATATGTCCTCGATTTTTTTTGCTGTTGCTTGATAAAAATGTGGAGACTAAACATTTCATTAGCAACTACATTTATTTAGTCGGTAACGAAATTCTTTATTTACATTTTGCTGCTGGCCAGCGACTGTATATTTTATTTTTTTGTGTAATGTAATACCACATTATGGCCACTAGATGGAGCTATAGGAGCATAGGAAAAAAAACTTGCTTCTTGTGCTCCTATAATGGTGATCAGTGGAAAAGTGAGCCCTTACATTAGTATACAGTGTAGAAGTGACTCCATACACTGGATGTAAGAGGAACATTCTGCCACAAACATTGTAGTAGGTGTAGGTGGGAGATCAATTTGCCACTGCTCAAGGAACCCCTAGCAATCTACGGGGGAACCTTACAGTTTAATGGAACCCTGGTTGAGAACAACTGCACTAGCCTTTGCCACTCTGCCACAGTTTTCATGTTGTTCATTGTAAGGCCCTGATCACACTAGTGTGATTTGTCCTCTGGCTGCTGTTGCAATGCACTACATGACACTGAAAACCAAATGATTCTTATTGAGATGTCACCATTATTGTTAATGTGCCTGTTCACATCAGTGCAACATGGTGCAGTGAGATTTTTCAGGAAAGGTGCCAGTTTTTTTTTTAGTACGGCATAGTGCATGTTTGTCTCCATAGACTTCGATTGCAGCACATGAAAAATGCATGTACATTCATTTTTTAATGCATTTATGGTGCGTTTTTGTGCTTCAGGCCAGGTTCACACTTGGGCGTCCCCGCACGACGGTTGATTTCAATGGGGTTGTATCCGCACGGCACTCGCTGCAAAAAGGTACATGTACCTTTCTGACAGGTTGATTGACAGCAGAAGAAGCCTATGGCTCCTCTGCCCTCAGTATCCTCCCCCTGCAACCAGGAAGTTTGGGAACGGAGTTTTACTTCGAGGACCGGCGGCGGTGACATCGGTGACACCGGTAAGTGTGGTGGGGACATCAGCGCCTGCGGTCCGGTCAGAAAAAATAGTGTTTGCAGCATTTTTTCTGACCAGACTCGACCGCAGGCATTGATGTGCCTTGCGTTCCCATGCAGCCGATCGCATTGCAGCCATTCACTTCAATGCACCACCACGCCCCTTCCCGACCCACAACAAAGTGAGCCGGCCGCAATGCGATCCAGTGTGTTCCGGCCAGAATCGAGCCGCAACGCACTGTGGCTGGTGTGAACTAGCCCTCAAGATAAAAAACAACCAGCCTTTAACACTACTTTAAAAAAGTTATCCACTCAAAAATGATTTCTCCAGTTTGGTTGGCAAAAGGCCTGATCTGGTCCTTTGCTGGATCTTCCTTGACAGGAAGATCTCTATTGACCCCAGACATGGCTGTAAAACAGCTTGGTGTTTGTGTTCAGCTACTTGTGTCGCTGACCTGTAAGATCTCTATATATTTCTATGGAAAATCCGCCTGCATGATACAGTATTGTTTTACCCTTTGTTCACTAGTGCATTCTCTGTAGGAATGTAGGGAGAACTCAAGAAGGCTGGTGACAACAGCAGAGCAACTGAGGAGCTAAGCTTAGCTGTTCATAACTGTTTTAAAGATGGGGTAGATGTTCTTGCATCCCAACCAGGAATTCCCATAAGGAATCAAATCCAGCCCACTCCATCCAAAACAGAGAGATACAGTTTGAGTGGAATTGCTCTTAAAGGACACGTTGTATCTCCTAAAAGGCTCAATGCTGTTTAAGGTGAGCTTGAACTTTATCTTTATGCTGCACAGGAATTTAGGAAACAATAGGACATAATTACAGTGATATTAAAATCAAAAGGATTTAAAGCTATTTCAAATGCTGATGAAATTACTTACACCGAATGCTGCTCCATGATGTATAAAAGTTTTAGTTTCTTGCAGAATCAGCTGATACCAGAGCACTGGTCCTGACTTCCTGTTTTAGGGTGACTCCTTTCTCAAGCAGAGTGCTATGCAGTCACCCTTGTGTGGCCTAGTAAGCTGTGTGTGTCTCCACAAACACACAGATGCAGCAAATCATGCTACTTCCCTCCCCCCTGGCCCTCTCTCTTCCCTCCTCCAAGCTAGTAGATGAACAGTTGCTGGAGTCTCCTCTGTCCCTTGTACTGGACAGGAAGTTCAGGGAAGCTGAACTGAGAGACTTGGGAGCAGCTGTTCAGAAACATGATAATTGTAAGTGTTTGGGCAAAAATGTAAAGCAATGCTTTGCTGGGTAATATATATTTGTTTGATCTGAATTCATTATTAAAAAAAAAGTTTGAGAGTCTAATACTACTTTAAGTGCCTTTTGCTTAAACATATAGGACATCTAAGGTGTATATTAGTAATATCTATACAGATTATCAAGTTACTCTCTAAATTAACAGGTAGTCATAACAGGTTGAAGGTCTAAGTAAGATCAATACATGTCTTTGTAGATCTCCTGTAGAAGAGGATGCAGTGATGCACTGGACTCAGTACGTTTGATGCTCTGGACAAGCTCAGCATGCTCTGTCACCAGTTGTCGTAGATCCGCCATTTTGTGAAGGAGTTTTGGAAAGAGGAAAGGTGCATCAGGGTGAGATGTCTGCAGATGACTCCGAAGAGCACTTAGGATTCTTTCCTGGATGTTTTCTACCTGGGGGGGGCTCATAAGGCCTGGACGGTCTAGACAGACAGGAAAAGATAATGTTAAAACATGATCATAAACAAGGGTGGAAAATGGAAGTAAAATACTGATGGGAGAAGAAGAAATGCTGTCTCAAATTCATCAAAACAATCAATGTCAAAGGGTGGAACTAGGGTTGCCACCTGTCCAGGATTCACCCGGACAGTTCGGGTTTTGAATGCTGTGTTCGGGTTTCATGGCAGCAGAAACCCGGACACAAGATGTCAGGCAAACAGGGGCAACCAAAATTAACATAGGGGCTACTGGCTCCCCCCACTGAAAATAGTGTCAACTGTGATATTTACATATGAATGGGTGGCACTATTTACATATGAATAAGCTGTGACTCATTCCCTCCAAAAAATGTCTGCGCGTCGCTTGAGTGTTCGTGTTTCGCTTGAAGAAAAGGTGGCAACCCTAGGTGGAACCTGAATGTAAGCAGTGCAATAATCCAGCTGCTGAAAAACAGCTGCAAAACATGGCATTACATGCAAAGCATAACAAGGAAGGAGTGATATTTCCAGAGGTGCAAGACTGAGGGGAAACAAGACAGCAGAAAGTCAAAAGATTTATCAAACCGGATGACATGTTATTATTTATGCCATTCACATTTCTGAATCTTTCTTTTCTGGCAGATCTCACAAGAGAATTGTGACAGAAAGGAACAACATCACAGGGTGTGGTTTTCTGATGCATCTTGACAATCCAGGTGCAATAGAGGCAGCAAATGCATTACTGCATATGGGGCTAGTGTTTTTCAGAAAGTTCTATTGTATACTGTCAGCCCTATTCAATAAAATATGTTACTCTTTAAATGGAAGTAAAGCCAATTTTTCAAAAAACGCTGACAGGTACACTTTTTATGACAGAAAACATTCTGCATGTCCCTTCTGTCTTAATGCTTCTTCACACCTGTCAGTGTTTGTGTACGTGTGCAGCTCAGTGCACAGTCATGGCATGGCTTTGTGCCAAGATTAAAGTGATATTTAAGCTTTAGGGTTCTTTTTTTAATTTTTATTGGTGAGAGGCTTTACCTTTATTATGTTAGGAAAGATTTATTATTACCCAATTTTTTGGTAAAATATAAAAGACGGGGTCACGTCGGGTAAACAGACACCAAATATGTCAAGCCTTAAAATTGCGTGTGCCCGCGAAATCACAAAAAACGAACACACCCAAAATTGTCATAGGCGATGCTTTAAAAGCTTTTACCGCTCATCAGTTTAGTGTTATTGGTGATTAATGGCCCTAAAATGATTACTCTCACTGCAACATTCGCAGCGATAATGACAGCTAAAGGCGTAAGTGATGTAATACACATTGCTTCCGCCTTTAGAAAGAGAAGGGGGAGTGATCACTGGCACTGTGTGTGGTTATACAAGTGATCGGCTAGAACGCTTGTATATAACAGCCGGTAATGGCTGTACACATTCCCACCGGGTTTCTGCTCAAGAGATTTTAATTCTACTTTAATTCTACTTTATAGCCCATGCTTTGGGTACCTGTTCCAGTTAAATATATTTATTGTTTACATCTTTGAATTAGAGAATCACAAAATAAAAATGACCTATATTTCAAGCAGTGTCAGCAGCAAGTAAGATGATATTTGGAGATGTACTGCAATGACAATAAAGTTGCAGGCTTTTGTTTTCACCACCCCTTGCTAATGCATTGGCTAATAACAACTCTACCTGTATGTAGACAACATGTTTTGATGTCAATATAAAGGCTGAACTCGATGGACTTGTGCCTTTTTTCAACCTTACTAACTATGTAACTATGTATATATGATATTTTATACCCAGTATGCCTATTCTATAGGTTTAACTCTCATAGGTTAATATGATGAAAACAGACATGACATAGGGAGAGAAATAGAAAAAACAGAAGGGCATGACTAAATAATGGAAAGGTTCTAACCACCACACAAGATGATAGCAGCTACAAAGAGTGCCAGATCACTGTCGTTGAGTTCCAGTGCATTGAACTTGGAGGCAAAGTGGAATTTGGGTTCCATTATATGACAAAATGGAAGGCGAAGGCTGCGGAGGAATTCACGAGTGACGAAGCCACGGCCTCCAGCCACCAGTAGCCCATCCTTGTTCATAAGTGAGGCTATCATGCAAAATATTGCTTCGTGGACTCCATATTTTAGTAGTGTGACTTGGTCATTGAGGTAGAGAGAGCTGAAGCCTGGAATACTTTTTGCAAAGTCAGTAAGTGCACGCACAGTCTCCACTGATGTACACTGGCAGCGATAAAATACATGAACTCCAATTTCTGTTCCAGGAGGATCCTGCATTGGTAACTGCTCCCACACTGCTCCACGTTCAGCCTGCCACAGGGTGTCCATGTCATGTATCACAAAAGGCTGAAAAAGGAATAATGTAGATGAGGTTAACAACCTTGTTTCAGTACTTACATTTTTGTGGACAGTGTTGCCATCTATTACAGCATTTCTCAAACTTTTTTAAGCAAGGCTTGTAATATATGACACTTGGGCCTTACCTGTCTCTCACAGGGGACATTTGGGCCTCAACTATGTCTTATGGAAGACACTTGGGCCTCACCTATCTCTTACTGAATAAACTTGGGCCTCACCTATGTCTCACAGAAGACACCTGACACTCACCAATCTCTTACAGCCCTCTCCTATCTTGAACCTCATCGATTTAAACAAAACTAAGGCAAGAGTTTGCACTACAGTACCATTTATATGCATTATAAATTGCAAAAAAAAATAAAAGCTAGGTAACAAAAGCAAGATAATTAATAGAAAAATAAATGGAAAGCCTTTCAGGTTTTACAGTTTGAAAATTGCCAATCTGTTGTGTGCCCATGCAGTCGAAAGAACACAACAACTAAACCAGACAGACAAATATATTCTAGAGTAGTGGTATTTGTTTCTGTATATTAAATAGGCAATGCAACCATTGGTTTATGTAAATACCTTGCCCCATGGTTAGTAGGTTAGTTTGCAGTTTCTTTTTAGTCAGCACATTTCTTTCGCCCTCACCGATATGCTACTCCTGCCAGTTAGAATGTCCCGTGCTCTTTTCTTTGTCATAGTGAAAGTGGTCATGTAAGAGGAGTGGATTTGCTGTGATAGAGCCAGCAGATCCGACACATGGGAATCATTTTTTTCCGAATCCACTGTTGTTGTTTGTACCAGGCGCTTCTTCTCTGCTTCGGGCATTCGACCAAATCTAATTGCTAAAAAAGAATAACAGAGAAATGTAAAAATTAAGAATAATACAAATTTGGTTTTTCACAAAAGGGTGAAGAGTTTGGAGAAGGCAGAAGTGAACAATCTAGGAGAAGATAGCTGAACTGGAAAGTGAGCTGAATTGGACAATTTCTCCAAATCACCTATTTTGGCCTAGATTTTTCACTTCTCCTGGCTTCTCCAAACTCTTCAACCTTTCGTGAATAACCCTGATAGTATAATGTTAAAGGATTAGTTATCCCACAACTGATATTTTAGTTTTGGCAGATGTTGAGGTTAAACCACCTGACAGTTTTGTTTTTTTGTTTGTTTTTATCTCTCAGGGGCTTTATTTCTGAGATCCCAGACAGGCAGACTTACTGGGCCTTAATTGAGGTTCTCATTTTCCCAGTTGGATTTTTAACATTTATTTTATATTATCTAGCAATGGTGTCAAACATGCAGGCCTTCTCTTCAGCGGTCAGAGGGGACCTTAAAGCAGAACTCCAGGAATTTTGAGTAGACCCACTGCAAGGGTTAACTGCTCATTTGTGTCTAGGTTAAAAAAAAACAAAGATATACCCACCCAAAGCCGGCTTCTTCTTAGACAAGTCCCTAGAATGTCTCTCCCCCTCCTCTGCAGCAGTCTAAGATCCAGTAAATCATTACGTCTATGCACTGTGCATAGAGGTGAAGATGCTGAGGAACATTCCAAGGAGGACAGGCAGTCAGGAGAAAGGGACAGGCTGGAGGGACCATCATGACAGCTGGCCAGATAGTAGCTTTGGGAGGGGTATATCTTTGTAATCCTGCAGTTCTTATTTAAAGTGACACTAAACTCAGAAATTACAACCTAAAAATGCATTCAAGTACCCCGTGTTAGTAATGTGTTTAGATGAAACACTGAGATCTTGAGGAATGCTGAATTAAGTTTTACTTGCATAGAAGGACATTATATCAGAATACAGCACTTACAGTTTATAGCTAGAACTTTCTGTATATATCATAGATATAAGCATGCATATAGAAAACTAGCATAGACCAACATGGCACTACAGCGCCATCTACTGCTCAAAAGACATAATTACATCTCAGTAATACAATCAGTACATATAAGCATATGCTGATGTATTTCCAACACCCCTTCTCAACAGCACATGCCTTGCTATATGACGTTCAGCTTCTCTCGAAGGAAACTGTGACGATCCTTTGGCAATGGCTTGGTGAGTGCATCCACAGTCATTTCTTCTGATGAGCAATATTAAATGTTGATAATGGCTTGCTCTTAAATGTTCCTAAGCAGGTAATACTTCACGTTGATGTGCTTGGTTCTAGAGTTGACCCTTTCTGATTGTGTCAGCTTTATATATGTCTGATTGTCTTCGAATATTGGAATGGGGTTTGACATGTCTACGTCCATGTCCATTTAAAGCTGGCAAATCCATATTGTTTCCTGACAAGTGTGTGTTGCTGCTATGTATTCAGATTCAGTTGAGTAAAGTGCAATAGTTGTTTGCTTTCGGCTAGACTAACTTATGGTTCCTTCCCCGTATTGGAAGATGTAACCACTTGTGGATTTGCAGTCTGTGCAGTCTCCGGCCCAATCAGTATCCGCATATCCAACTAGTTTTGGATTTGATGTTGCTGGTAGTCATAGCCTCATTCCAATTGTTCCTTTCAGGTATTGCATTAGCCTCTTTACCGCGTTCCAGTCATGCTTACAGGGTGCTTTCAACGGCTTTTGATGGTAGTCTGTTCCGTAGGTATGTTGAAGTCATGACTGCTTCTCCCCAGTACTTCTTAGGTAGGTTGGCATCTGACAGCATGCATCTGGCCATTTCTATAAGAGTGCGATTTTTCTGTTCTGCTACACCATTTTGTTCAGGAGTGTATGGTGTGGTGGTCTAGTGTACTATACCTTGTTTCTTCAGGTATTATTCTACTTCCTTAATGATGTATTCCCCTCAGTTATCGGTGCACATAATACAAACTCTTGAAGTTTTTCTGATGTTTTATTCTTGTGCTTCATCAGATAAATTGTTGTGTATCTGGAATAATCATCAATGAAAGTCAGTGGATATCTGTTCCCACCTGATGAGGGAGTTATCATTGGTCCGCACATGTCACTGTGTATGAGCTCCACGGGGCGTGTGGTTTTTCTTTGAGTGGCCTTTGAAAGTGGGGTACGTGTGCCCTTTGCTTTCATACAGCATTTGTATGTCATGAGCATTTGCAGGGCAGGACAGTTATATTTTCTGATAAGCCTCTCTTTATGATGTCTTTTATGGCTTTTGGGTTTCGGTGCCCTAGTCGTCTGTGCTATAAATGGATACATTTGTGTGTATTATGAGTGGCAGATTTGACTTGTTTCTCTGCGATGATGAGTCTGTACAGGTGTTCATTTAGTTTTCCTTTCGTGATGATTTGCTAATTGTTTTAGATTGTACATTCGTCATCAATGTAGCATAGACTAACATTGCACTACAGCACCATCTACTGCTCAAAAGACATAATTACATCTCAGTAATTCAATCAGTACATATCAGCATATGCTGGTGTATTTCTAACAACCTTGACTGTACAAAAATGTAGCTTATTTGAGCATCACTCAGCTGTAGATCCTCAAATCATCTCTGAATTTGTACTGACATTGTCCTTCTGTCTGGAGGGTGGCTACTTTTGTTCACCATGGTTCCATGATGGACCACAATCTTGATAGAAATTAACAAACTAAATTTAAGATTGTAGTCCATCACAGGAGCTGAATCCTGGCCCAAATGAGGGGCAAACAGAAGATAAAACACACTCTGTGCTTAATCAGCTGAAGCAGAGGGCAGGGGATTCATTAGGGATTTAAAAGACCCTTGATGTCTCCTTATAACTAGTATTTGGTATATACCTAGTTTTATAGTAGCAGTCACCTACCCAATGCTATCACATAGGGGCTTGCTAGCCCTCTTATAATAGTAACAAATATCAGTTAAAAAAACGGTTTAAAAAAGTAAAAGAAAATAAATAAAAAATTTAAGCACATTGATCGTCTGCAGTCACTGTTCCACCGAACAATTTCAACCTGCAACCTCGTTGACAATAAGGCTGGTCATACACTGTTAGAATTTAAATTGATTTTCAGGAATCACCCAAAATTCATACAGTTTGTGGCTTTTCCGGGATGGACAAAAGTTGATCACTCAATCAACTTTGGTCAAGCTGGCAGAGCCACACACTGTGAATATTTCAGGTGATGCCAGTGCATGGCCAGCCTTAGTGTCAATTAACCTTACATTTTACATTCAAAGAATCATTGTCTTTTTAACGTCTGTGCTCAAGTGTGCTTGAAATAATGAAGTGACTGAAAGAACATACAGTAGTCCTAGAAATCAGCATAGTCAGCCATATTTACGGAACGTTTTTCCAACAGAAGAACAAAGTCAATGCCAAATCCTCTTGTGTACCTTAATATACTTGCAGCTCCAGTAGAGCATGTGCTGGGAACTGCAGGACTCAACTTATCTCTTCAAGGACAATGAAAAATATTAGACAAAACAATTCCAGCAATGATGACAATTCTGTTATTCTTAGTAATGAAGGTATTTTTAAATAATTTTTGTTTTAAACTTGATTACTGATAGCCTTCTGTTGTGCACACAAAGAACAGTTGGTCATCTCTGAAGGAAAAGTACAGTGCATTACTTGATCCCCTGAGTGCACAAAGTTATCACAGGTATGTCAAAATGATAACACAAAACTCCATGGTAATTCCTGTGCACTAATAGATCCATTATGAGGATGCTGCACCACAGGCCTTATCCAGTTTCCCCAGAACAGGAGTACTCTCACCTCCCTATTCCTGTAGTATTTCTGCCAGTACTCTAAATTAATCCTTTTACTAAAGTTAAGGTTTCATGCAGACTAGTACCAGGTGCAAACTGCTCTCATTGCTTCAAACCTAAAGTGCTGCCTCCAAAAAGGGGCACGAACCTTGCTAGAATACCATTCCCAACAACTGGTGCTACAATGACCAGTTACAAAGCACATCATTTTGGTGTTATGCGTTTGGCCCCCATTTTATTTGTCCAGCTGTATTAAATTCCTCGTAGTATATATATAGTTGTGGTAGTGAAAGGTGTAAAGAAAATGGCTCGATGCCTAATGCAGGCCTGTATTGTGATCACGAGAACATCAAGACCAATAACATGCTCACAATACTTACCATTATGGGACATGCCAAGGTTTAGACACTTGTTAAAACGACAGTACTGGCATTTGTTTCGATTCTTCTTTTGTATCTTGCAGTTGCGATTACAATATTCATACTGAAGCCTCATCCGCAATGTTCGGCGAAAGAAACCCTGTGAAAGACAAAACAAAAATTTTAGATTCTGGTAGTTCTGGTGTCTACTAGTACTCATTCGTAGCTAACATCTCGAAAGCACAAGCTCAGCCTACTTCTGCGGCAGGCATCCCAAATCTCAAGTTTAGATGCGGCCGCAGTTCAAGTTAATGACTGGGTGACAGCGGCTGCATCTGTAATCCTATCAAATATGATTACATGCGGTTTGGAATACAGCACTATCTCTAGACGCACAATCGATGCGTCCAGGGATAGTAATCTATTTCAAACTGCATGTAATTGTATCACATATGATTGCATGTAGACTGCCGTTTATAGCTGTGACCGCTGTTACCCAGTCATTAACTTGAAGGGGTGACAGTGGCCTTATCTAATCAGGTGATTTGGGATTCCTGCTAGGGTTGTCACATTTTCTTCATGCGAAACCCGAACACTCTAGCGACACTGCGGATATTTTTGGGGGAGAATGAGTCGTGGCTTATTCATAAGTAAATAAAGCCACCCATTCATATGTAAACATCATAGTTAAGACTATTTTCAGTGGGGGACCAGTAGCCCCTATCTTAATTTTGGTTGCCCCTGTCTGCCTGACATCTTATGTCTGCATTTCTGCTGCAATGAAACCCGGACACATCATTCAAAACCCGGACTGTCCGGGTGAATCCTGGACAGGTGGCAACCCTAATTCCTGCCTGAGGAATGCCAATACACAAAGTGTGAATGGGGCCATAGTCTTCAATTCAATTGCTGGTCTCTGTGGCGTGGCTTGGACCCTAGGCTCAGACTGCACATGTATCCAGGAAATCTATAATTAATGTTTGGCTTCCCTCTTCTCTAGGCCCTGCCCCTTTTACTAAACTGCCAGAGATTTTACTGCCCACATAACGGGTTTGTCAACTGAATGACAGGCATGGTACAGAGCTGAGAAGGACCCTACATTAATGTATACTGGTTTATATACATGCACACACTATTCATGTATTTTCTTTTTTTCCATCAAGTATTTTAAATTTTGCATATTCATATTTTGTGGTTTTACATCCAGCCAGCACAGGAAGCTGTGGCCTAGATATGGAAGGCATCAGTTGCTCCAGGAATTAAGTACTGTATGTAGTAGAGAGAGATGAGGCCCTCTATGTAATATATAGAAATGAGACACTGCATCTAATCAAGAGACATGAGGCACTGCATATCATGGAGAGCCACGATGCATGGGATGTAATAGAGAGGTACCATGCAATACAAGATTATGAGATGATGCATATCACATAGATGCATAAGACATACATGTATTACATATTTTGCTTATTTATTATGGTCAGAGCTAAAATATTTGAGGTATTGCACATGGATTATGTACTCCTGCCAGTAACTAAAGCTCTAACCTAATTTTTACATGTCATATTCTCTATCTAGCACACGCAGGGTCGGTGCAAGGATTTTTGCCTACACAGGCGAAGGTGGATTTTTGCACCACCCCGGTGCCCTCAGATGGTTGCCTATACATCCTTACGCTAGCACTAGCCCTGACCACATTGCTAGGGTGTAACATGGTAAAATTGCACCCCCCCTTTACCTGAATCGCAGGGATCTTCTCCCCACAGTCTGCTGTTTTTTTTAAAGTTGCGCGGCTGTGTGTGGCGGCTGTGTGTGTGTCTCCACCAACACAGCCGTGTCATCCATCCACAGTAAGGAGGATTTACAGACTAATGATTTTAGGACAGTGGTGGAGCGCCAGGACCTGTTCCTACCCCTGGTAGTTCTGCCACTGTATGCTTATGACTATCAGCATGTCTTCTACAATTCATATTTAAGGCTACACGGTGTATAGGCATTAACTTGCTGCTTGAGGTCACTACAATGCTGAGTTTGATTCTAGCTATGATCCTATAAATGGAATGCATACTGTAAGTCAGGGCTTGACAAACTTTCAGTGAAACTAGGAGCCAGCTTGTTTTTTTTAATGCGGTAAAAAGGACGGGCTTTACACAGTACAAAACCAGACATTTCCCAGCACACTCACCAGACATCCTGCAAAAAAAGTGCACTGTCTAACTACGATGGCTAAAAACAGAGGTTTTAGTTGCACAACTTTTGCAAAATATGTGGAAGCCACACTGCCTCCCCTAATCAGACACTTAATTTGGAAGTTTCAGTGAGAAGATCCTTTCTGCAAGGAGATGACTAATGTTGTGCTGTCTCTTCAGCTAACCCGCAGTTAAAGGAAAGGAGAAAATATTGATGTAAAACAGTATAAAACTTAAAGAGAAAATAACATTGACCCAAAGACAATTATAGCTTCCTTTTAAAATGGAAAGAACAATGGTGTCAAGAAATTGGACAGTAAAAGATTATCATGTTGATCAATTAATGATTATGTTGATCAAACAGCGAATGTGTTTAGGTGGCAGACACGATACAGGAAAATACTACCGCACGCCTTACTGACATGTTTCTTGCGGTGGGAGCTGTACTGACTGCGGATGTCACCTCTTCAGATTTAAGTAGTAAAATATATCACCAGCACACCATGGTCAAATCTTCAGAAAGTGATCATTTTATTGAAGAACACACATCTTCTCACATTGCAATGTTTCGGGGCCACTCAGGGTCCTTTCCTCAGTCACACCCTTTCCTCAGGGGGGGTTATCTAAGTGCCATCTGCATTCTATGAATTTGGGAAACGACCCATATCTCATAATACGATAACATTTTTGAGTTATTGGTTTGAGTCCAACCTTTCATTTCCATTGTTTCAAGCCCGGGGAGGGGGGGTGTCTGCCCCCGAAAATGCGTTTGCTGATTAATTAACATAATCATTAAACAATTTTTGGACTTTTGAAATCTGATTTGGTCTGGCGCTTTTTTTTCTGTCCAAATACTGAGTTCTTCCTAGTACCTCCCACTGGAGACTGAGAGTGTTTGAGCTCCTTAACCATAAGCTAAGAAGCTACTTCCAGACTCAGATTATGTTGGGTCTATTATAAAGTATAGGGAGAGACTCTTCCTAACATCTCTGAAATATTCTTATCTATTGGTGTCAAGAAAGCAGGTTAAAATTATGTTAACTTTGTTGGGATTATTAAAGTGGCAATCTGGAAGGTGCTCAATGAATAAACTAAACCCAAAATGTCTCATCAAAACATCTATGCTCTGTGTGAGGCAACCTTTGGTGGATAAATGTGATATGTTGTTTGACCCAGGACACATTGGCAAATAGCCATTTGTTAATGTGTCCTAGGCACTAGTTCTTTTAATTGCACTGCACGGTATTGTGGTACTGTGCTTTGCTGTGCGATCAACGGCATTGCGGGCGGGAGGTGTGTTTGGGGTGCCATTCAAATGAATGTCAACGCAACAACCTCCTGTGCTGGTAATGCATGTTAGGTGCATTGTGCGCTACGGTTCGTTAATCAGCACCGGTGTGAGTGAACCATAAATACTGGGATGCTACTGACCATTTGTGGAGTTAATAAATGGATCAGTTCAGTACTAAATAGGGGTTTTTGACTTTCTGGCCATTGAATGTGTGTGTCTTATAACAATGCATGAGTTATTGTGAATACTTTACTATTCATCTCTGATGATGGAGCAGAAATTTAGATTGCCCAGCCTGCAGTACATGGTAGATGTATATGTTGGGTTGAATGTATATGTTGGGCGAAAGATGTGATGGTATTTATTTATTTTTATATTCACAATACATGTATCACCCGTCTCTGCTACTGGTCTTATTATTATTATTACCTTATAGCTAAGCAAATTTCCCCTGTCAGTGAGGGTTATGGTGCACATTTTCTGTGACAGGTCCTCTTTTAAAGTGTTAAAAAAAATGTAAATGTTTTACCTTGCAGCCTTCGCATGCGTGCACCCCATAATGGAACCCAGATGCTATGTCACCACAAATTTTGCAGTCCACAGTATGCACAGTATCCTGACTTTGTTGGGTTCCTGAATTCTGCTCATCTGAAGATGGAGATCGAGGTGGGCTTTCTGCAATATTAAGAAGACACATGTAAACATTTGCATATTGTAAACAATTCCTGCATTTGAAGAGTATTTCCATTTTGGGTTTACACCTGATTTATATTTGTTACATGTTCTCATTTGCATAACATAGCTTGAAAAACAAAAAAACTGCTGATTCCATATTACTTGTTTTCTCAAATTACTAGTTTCATTTAAACTGAAACTTCCCCTTATATGCAAGGGGGCTGGGGAGATTACCATAATCAATCCTGCCTATACTGTGTGGGCAGATCTCATTATCAGTAGTAAAATAGATTAGAACACTGTCCTACCAAAGCGTTAAAGATCTTAATGAGAGGAAGCTCATTGTGTTAATATTCTTTCTATAGGGACAGCAGAGATTGCTATTACTTTGAAATTGAACAGAGTAGCTTCAGTATGCCCAAGGGCCTATTAAACAGAGACATCTAAATGGTAGAAATTATTTTTTTCAGGTATGCTGTGTGAAAAGGAACCTGAATGCAGGTGGGCGTTTTAAAACATCCTTTTCCCGCTTCCACTCGTGCGCGCCGCACGAGAAACTGACTGTTATTTAAACAACCGGCAATGTCTGTTTACATACAAGTGTTCGGGAGGCTATACAGCCACCCAATCACTTGTATGTTGTCTGCATGTGTGCACCCCCACATCGCCTATCCTGGGCTCTGCTGTGCTCAATCACAGATAACAGTAAATTGATAAGCGGTAAAAGCTTTTAAAGAGTTGCCTTTGGCCAATTTTGGGTATGGTATTGTTTGCGATTTTTGCATGCATTTGTCTGGCTTGGCATTTTGATGTCTATTGTTCCTGACGTACTCCATCTTTTATACTTTACCAAAAATGGGGTAATAATGTTTCATAATATAATGTAGCGAAAACAGTTTTTTCAACATTTTTGGTACTTTTTTTCTTTAAATATTAAAAAATAAAAACCTTAGTGGTGATTAAATACCACTAAAAGAAAGCTCTATCTGCCCCCCACCCCCCCCAAAAAAAA
>NW_017306736.1:607279-619635 GCF_000935625.1 Nanorana parkeri
CACTGAAAAGAAAGCACTATATGCCCCCCCCCCCCCCCAAAAAAAAATAAAGTTAATTTCAGTACAGCGTTGCATCACTGAAGAAATGGCAAAGTACTGCAGCGCTGAATACTGAAAAATGGCCTGGGCAGGAAAGGGGGTGTAAGAACTCGTTCTTCAAGTGGTTAATTAGTAACCGAATACAATTACTTCAGGCTAACTAGCAGTTTTATAGAAATCATAAGAAGGCATGTGTAGCAAGGATAGGCACAGCTTTTATACGTATGGTATGAGTGGATTATAGCTGATCATGTGCTGCACAAATCTGTTAAAGATCAGCTATAATCCACTCATATATTAATAAACTGATACACTGGTCAAAGTAGTTTGCTACCTCTACATACTGCAGTCTAAGTGCAGTGATAAATGTCCTTTAGTGTTTCCAACGATTTAACTGATGGAATCATGTCAGGGTGAATTCTCACCTCATAATGCACAAGGAGCTCCTTTCATAAAATCATACTCTCATTGCTTTCTATCCAAAGTTCAAAAAGAGTATGCAGCATGCGATCTACAGTATGCTTTCCTTATCACAGTTCAGCAATGTTCACACATATACTTAAACTTAAAATACATTATTTTTAAAGACAATTAGCTAAAAGTAATTAAGGGGGGCATTTATTAAACAAGTCTTAATACAGCCGTACCATTGCTCAAGAAAAAAAAAAAGCCAGGAGGAGAGCCAAATCATGTGACTTGTCAAAGTCATGCGACTGGCTCTCCTCCAATTACAGATTTCTCTCTGTTGCTTTAAGCAGAGAGAACTCCATAAGATAGAGCAGACTCCATACCAAGACCTGCATTTTATGAATGGGCTGTAATATGCAGGCTACAGTATTAGGTTATACTGCTATATAAATGTAGGCCCTACAGAAGACCAAGTTGCTGGGTCTAAGGAACTGCCTGATGTTCACCATGCTCCCAGGTTGCTGTCCTCAGTTACACTCAATGGCTGACAGCAGGCAGAAATAAGGCATGGTACAAAAAATGGGCAGCCAAGATTGTGGTCAAGTAGGCAAAAAGGAAAGGCAGATAGATAACAAGGATCATCGAGAAACAGGAAAAAAAAAGTTGGCATTAACAAAGATCATTGAGAAAAAGGGAGAGTTCATATACAGCTATCAGAACTGGAACAGACATCATGAGTACAGGAGCCTGGTGACAAATACTCAGAGACGTCTTTGCTCAACTCCCAAGTGTACTGAGCAGGTTTAGCCCAACTCCAGAAACAGCTATTTTAACTGTTTTTTTTTAAATCTTTTACCAGGGCTGGACAAATCCCAGGAGCCAGGTAGCCAATGCACCACAACTGGCGCCTAACTTTTTCTCTAGTTGTTGTCAGTGGAGAAAGAATAAAATAAAAAATATCGTGCTGCCTCCTGGATTGGACAGACTGGCACCTAAATTCCATAATAATTTGCCCAGCACTGTTTTGTACCTATGTCCCAGATTGCAACACAATGGCGGGAACAGACTGTATTAAAAACAATGTCTTATCATGACCTATCTTTTTGTCTGCACTGAAAATGCATCAAAATACATGATGATGCATACAGTGTGAACAAATCATGCAGTGATGCAGAATCGCATGCAAAGCTGTACGCAATCCCGCATCACATGCTAGGTGCGATGTGTTGCCATTATTTCCTAATGGCATACCAACACACCTAGCGCATTGCATGTGCATTGTAACCTATTACCATGCAATCTGGTGCAATGCAATATTAAAAAAAAGGTGCAGGCACGTTTTTCAGATAGCTATAGCTCTGATAGACAGTGCCTTCAAATGAATGGGCTGCCTGCTGCAGCGCACCCTGCAGCACATCTGCGATGTGGACAAGGGCTAATACAAGTGTGTGGTGTTAATTGTGCACCAGTTTAAAGTTTGCGAGTAAAAATAAAGTGAGGGCGAGTGGAAATTTAGGTCTCCAAGCACCGGCTCGCGGTTCAACTCCGGCCCGCGAGCAAGTACTATGTGGCCCGCTGCCAGCTGACATGTCAGGCACACGGTCGCACACCGCGTACCTGACTTGCGGGAGAAGCTCCACGGTCTGCATCTGTGTCGGATGCAGACTGCAGAGCCGCTCCTGTCAGCTCCAGCTTCCTCGGCCGGAACTCTGACAGTTCTGAGCTCCGGCCGAAAGAAAGAATGTATGTGAGCAATATTTGTCCTGGGGGGTTGGGTGTAACGTTGAGAAGTGTATTATTGTGCTTTAAGCTGCCCATACACCTTACAACCATCGCACAACTTTCGTTATGCGATGGTTGTAAGGTCATTAAAATCTCGTACGATCTGCCCATCTTGGACAGGCAGATCGTACTTGCGATCATCGCAAGCTCTCCCCGCTGAAGGGAGGGCTTCTGGTGATTGCAGTGCTGAGTGGGCAGCGTGCGCTTGCGCACACTGGCCCGTGTGGCATTCGTCTTCCGACCACGCCACCCACCCGCCAAAAATCGTACTATTTTCGGCAGGTTTTCCAGCGTGCTTGGAAGACGAAAGTCGTACGAACTTACAGTAGAGGCGGTCGCACACTGCCCATACACCTGCCGATTATCGTACGATTGCGGGATCATACGTTTATTTAACAGGGTGTGTTTAGGGGCGGAGTTAAGGCCGGGGCAGGGCAGGGCCTGGCTAGTAGCTCAGGACTTGAAGTTTTGAGCCCTGTAATTATTATACAGCACACTGCAGAGTACCACCAGCTATATAGGACTACAAATCCCAGCAATAATAAATGATACGGCGCAATGGAGAATAACACCATCTATAGAGAAATACATCAGATCCCAGCAATAATACATTATATACAGCGCAATACAGAATACCAGCAGCTACAGAGGACTACAAATCCCAGCAATAGTACATTATACTATAATGCACTTTTGCTGGGATTTGTAGTCCTCTGCAGCTGGTGTTATTCTGCGTTGCGCCGTATAATCATTATACAGCACACTGCAGAATACCAGCAGCTATAGAGGACTACAACTTCCAGCAATAATACATTATACAGTGCAACGCAGAATAACACCAGCTGCAGAGGACTACAAATCCCAGCAATAGTACATTATAGTATAATGTACTATTGCTGCGATTTGCTGTATTCCTCTATAGCTGCTGGTATTCTGCGTTGCGGCGTATAATCATTATACAGCACACTGCAGAATACCAGCAGCTACAGAGGACTACAAATCCCAGCAATAAGAAATTCTACTGCCCAACGCAGAATAACACCAGCTACAGAGGACTACAAATCCCAGCAATAGAACATTAGAATATAATAGACTATTGCTGCGATTTGTTGTATTCCTCTGGGATTCGTTGTCTCCTTTAAGCAGTGGTTCTCAACATGTGGGTCGCTGTGTGATATCTGCTGTGCTAGGTGAGAATCCTCCTCAGCCCTCTCCTAGCACAGCAGTGTCAGTTCTCCCGCCATGCCGCCAGATGTCACTGCAGCAGCCACGTCATCCCTAAATTTTACCATTGGGGGTCACCACAACTTGGCAAATGTTACCAAAGGGTCCCGGCCCTAGAAAGGTTGAGAACCACTGCTTTAAAGGAACTTGCACAGATAGAAATATGAGAACTGCCATTACTGACTTGTTTTAAAAGAAGCATACTCCAGGGCTTTCATTCTGATCCTGGGATCAATATCAAATCAACTCCTAAAACAAGTATATTCATATTAAGTATAAGGACACCTGATATGCACATATTAATTTGGGGTCAGTGGCTCACAGGGTAGCAATGGAAGGATCAAGTTGACAGGCCTGAAGCTTCAAAAACAATTCAGCAGTGGCAGTTCCAATATTCTGTCTATACTGGTTTAGTTTTTATTAACAGGCACTGATAACAACAAAACAATGCAAGTGTAAGAGTACCTTGATTGTGATAGGTGCCAGACAGGTGGCAGCATGGGACAGAGAAAAAGGGAAACCAGAATGTTACAACCATAGTATGTAAAGGAAGTGGTATAAGATGGTGCAGACAAACACAACATCTTAACACAGAACCACTGAAACTAATTGACTCACACCTATTCTGCCGTTCACACATATTTATTTAGCTATGCTTAGGCATGTATTCGTTTATTTTGGCAATTTTTGTATTCATTTCTCATGATTAATATGTTTGTATCTTTGCAGTTATTATCATCGCTTACCACCTGTAAATCCAAATAATTCATAGTTACCTGATAAAAAAAGTGTATACATTTTAAATTGTGAGAATGGTATCAATAAAGGATAAAACATCCTATAAATAATTATCCATATACTGTAAGGATATTGCTGTGCAAAAGTGACCCTTCTGTAGCACGATATTGCGCAACAAGATCGTGCAATATTGCTGGTAATGCACGACACTATTGAGTCTATTGGGGCCAAATTGCGCGTCATCCGCCGAAAAATAGTTCATGTTCCAGCTACAACGCTTGAGGGACGAGCTACAGGCGACATTGAGCTGTGAGATGTGAACAGCTCAATTAAAATGCATTGAACAAGCTACAAATTCTGCGGAAATATGTGCGACTTTGGAGCAGAAATCGTGCGACAAACCGCTAAGTGTGAAGGGGTCTCACATCCAACTCCCCATAGTCCTAACATGGATCCGGTAAGTTCAGTTTTTCCAAAACAATGGATGGACACAGATGTCATAAAAGTAACATCTGTTCTGTACAGATCCGTTCATGGATCCCCTGCTGATCTGAACTGACAAGCGCCCCGGTGAAAGGGGCTTTACAAGGTTTTATAATATATTTATAAGTGCATATCAAAACAAAACAACAAACACACTGTAGCAGAGGCTGACTAAATATGTTAATACATAAATATGTTTAACTCAGCAGAGGCTGAGTTAAATGGTTAATACAAATATATGCATGATCACCCAAATCGAAGAACAACAGTAATCCCTCTCATCCATATGCTACAACAGATGCAATATCCTATGTCACTGTAAAATGAAACATTTCATATTCCTATCTCGCAAACCTCACAACGGTGTTTATGCATAAAGTCTTGACAGAACCATGAATCCTTGTAAACAAATGTGTAAACAAAATACTAACATCCTCCACATGATCCTCTGCTGTGACGGTGGAGGATCACGTTTACAAACACACAAATACATACAGTACCTCAAACTTCAACACACTTCCTATGATGTTTACAGCAAGGAGTATGTACATCCACACACACAGACATCTTGAACCTTCACACACATTGCTCAGTACATATCCCCAGGCAGACACAGACATTATTTAGCCTATCTTAGCCTATCTAAGAGCCATAGTAGGTATAATTTACCGTCTTTCATCTGTCTGCGATGTGACAGGATTTTTTTTTTTAATTCAGGATTTAAAGAGCCCCCCCTCCCCCTTCCTGCTATGCTGTTTCCTGTGACTCAGATGACATCACAAAAGGCAGCTGGAATGTGTGTGGTGGGGGTGGAGAGTATTACATGCATTCTTCACAAACTCTTCAACCCTTCCCTAATCTTCTGCATCCTATCTGTACAGTTTTGTCTATTCCACTGTCCCGCATTAAACATTACACCATTTCAGTACTGGACAATTTAAAAGATAACTACAACGCCATGGTGTTTGTATACCTAGAATTTTAGACATTGCCTACTTAGATTCAAAAAAGATTTGGCTTAAGAGTGTTTGTAAGAAAACCAAATACAGTATCCTTAACCTGCAGTAGCGGTATATTAACCAGGCCTTTCTTACCAGGCCATTTTTCGGTTTCATATTGCTGTGAAAGTGTTAGAGAAGCTCCAACCAGCAGAGTAAGATGATATGGTTTATGATATATACAATGCAGTTTGGATGCATATCTGAAAGAATCATTACTTTAGACCAGTGGTCCCCAACCCCCGGGCCGTGGACCGGTACCGGTCCGTGGATCAAATGGTACCGGGCCGCCCAAGGAACATTACATTATTTCCATTTTATTTACTGTGGTGTATTTCTCTCGGGTTTGTCCGACTTTCCAGGACGAGAGGTTAACCGCGAGCTGAGAGACGTCACCTAAAGCCACACCAATACCGCGCATGCGCAAAATATCGTGCTATCAGGGTGGTTTTAGGTGACGTCTGGAGCTGAGCGGCTGCAAGCGGCAGTGGCGTTGTAGCTTTGGTAAAGAGAAGGTGTGTATCGATCTTCTCTCTGTTCACCGGTACTTTCTCATGTTTAACAGTGCTTGGTGTACGTGTATATTGTGTTTGCTCAAATTGAACCCACAAATTAGCAAAAATGAGTACGAAACAGACGTCGTTAGAAAGTTTCCTTGGGAAAAAGAAAAGACCCAGTGAAGAGACAGAAGAAGGGCCTTCAACATCAAAGAAACATGTAACTTTTAACAGACAATACCATGAGTCCTACTTGAAATATCTAAAATATAAACAATCAACGTCCCCCCTCAGCGGGCCGCGGTAAAATGATCAAACGTTGACTGGTCCGCGGCGATAAAAAGGTTGGGGAGCACTGCTTTAGACAATCACTATGTCGGCTTGCTAATCAGGTGCTCCTATGTTTGTCCCTCCTCATCCACAACCCGGATCTATCAGGACACATGAAGCCCTGTTTGAGAGGTGATTTTAGAGGATATCCATGTATGTAAGATAAAAAATATATATGTTTTCTTTATTGCAATTATTTTTGTGTTATGATGTGCATAACAATTTGAAATGATCTTTTTTAGAATATTGTAGACACTTCTCCCGACGAAACGGTCTCTGATCGCGAAACACATTGGGGGGAGTTTATCAAAACTGGAGCAGGCAGAAACTGGAGCAGTTTTCCGTAACAACCAAGGAAAGTTTCGAGACCTGAGTCCTATCTGTGGCAGCGCTCTTCCAGATGTGTTATGGGGTGGGTTCCAAAACGGCGAAAAAAAGGGTGAAGTTGTTCTGGGGGCGGGGGAGAGGGGGTTTCTTTTGGGCAAGTCTTTCTTTAAAGAAAGTATATGTTGGGGGTTATTATGGGGTATGCGGAGGGGTGTGCAGCTTTGGTTTTAATGTGGACCGGGGTGTCCAACTTGGAAGGACAGAGCAGACAAAACAAAATGATGGAGTCTAAAGCGCTACTACCCTTGGGAACAGGGGGGGGGCTTGTTCAGGCCTGGGGGGATTGACGAATGGAGGTTTGTGTGACGTCAGATGCTCCATTTGGTGTTAGAGGCGAGAGGGAGAGAGAGGTAACATATGAGGCATAGGTGATGGTGCCAAGAAAAAAAGAGTGTAGTAACTCACCATGAGGTTCACATGGGTGTGCAGTCATCGACGTCCGGGTCTCTGTGGTGGGGGGTTGATTGCAGTTGGTCCTGTGGATTCCTCTGAGTTTGGGAGAAGTGTGTGCCGACTCCGTCGGTATGCTGCGGGACGGCTGATGGGGTGGTGGTTTCGTCCGCGGGTGCCGGAGGGGTCCCGTCAGGTCCGAGGATGGATGGGGGACGCTGGTTGGTTTCCTTCCTTGTGGAGCGGTGAATGTCGGCCGGTTTGTGCGCGCTGTTGCTGAGGCGGGCGCAGCTGACGCAAGTTCCGGTCTGGCCGGAGGAGGTGTACGAGGCGCCTCTAACACCAAACGGAGCATCTGACGTCACACAAACCTCCATTCGTCAATCCCTCCAGGCCTGAACAACCCCCCGCCCCCGCACCCTGTTCCCAAGGGTAGTAGCGCTTTAGACTCCATCATTTTGTTTTGTCTGCTCCTTCCGTAACAACCAATCAGCATCTCTCTTCAGTTTGCTCAGGTAAGATTTGAAAATGAGACAGAGAAGCTGATTGGTTGCAGTACAAATCTGCTCCATATTTTCTCCGCTCCAATTCTGATAAATTCCTCCCTTTGAGTAAACAAGCAATATTACCTTCTCATCTAGACCTTGCTGAATGAGATATGATGACGTTATACAGTACAGGAAGTACCTATGCTGGCTTCCACTGATATTGTAAAATATAAAGTGACAAGGAAATGTGATGAGGTGCATTCTGGGCCAGAATACACAGTACGGTGCTGGAACTCCTGTGGCAGCTGCGATGGGAAGGCTGCGAGTGCAGCATTCCCGCCTCAGTGTTTATACGGAGCAGAGCGGAGAACCTCCCGCTCCCCCGCTCTCCGTCCTGAACTACCTTGCTGTGGTCCCGGGTCCTGCAGAAGAACGGGGGACCCCGGTGGAGAGGGAGATGGCCAGTGAGGAGAGAGGCGGAAGAGAGGTAGCTGGTGGGGGGGACAGACCTGCAGGCTGCATACAAGTGATCTCGGCAGCATCGCTGAAATCACTTGTACAAAACAAGTGGCGGCTTCCCCGCTGTACTTTTAAGTCTGCTTGCCCAAAGCAGGGCTAAATGTAGAAAACAACTACCCATCCGGCACCCAGAACTGCATGCCCCGGGTGTCAGGTGATAGGAATTCCACACCCCTGCTGCCCCTCTACTCCCTCGATGGCCTTGTGGAAAATTCAGCCCTGGGTGCATTACATATAATATGTGACCTGTTTTTTAACAATAGGATTTTGAGCTATGTAATGCTGTCATTTTATGATGCTAATAAAGATTTCTGATAATAATATTTTTTTAATTTATGTTAAGTTATGTTTATGAGTCAGTTCTAAGGGTGCTGAAAAGTCCTACAAAAATATCTGTTGATAGATATTGTTAAAAACAACAGATATTGATGAAAATAATATCTGTTGTTATGAAAGCATGACTAAGAATTACTTTGTCACACAACACTGTAACCATATTCATGTTATATAATTTTTTTGAAGATTGCTGTTGAGACACATAAGAAAAGTGTGTCATGGTTACAGGAATAGTGTTATTATTTCATGAATTTCATGAACTATTCATATATTTGGCACAAACCTATAAACCTGGTGCTGGCTTTTGAGACAATCTTTGGAACAGATATATGCGCACTGATAAAGTACAGAGAAAAGTACAGAGAAAGTGTTGCATCTCTCTCCAAAGTGTGGCATAGGTGTCTGATCCAGATTTCACTTGGATCCTCAGCTTCAAGGCATATGCAAGACAGGCAGTTGCAAGACATATACAATATGAACGTGTGACAGACTAGTTAAGTTAACAAGTACTTGGTCTTACTTTGCAGCACTTTTCTTATTACCGAACTGTCTGAGTTTATTTATTGATTATGTCACAAACACAGCGCCAGAATGAAATATGAAGCAAATAAGAACTGCTTGAATTTGGGACAGGAGTTGGTAGAGGTCTGGAAAATGGCCCAGCATGTTTTAAAATTTGTTGCAGACATTTCTCTTATTCAATATTTTTATTGGCAAACAGCAATACAATTGACAACAATAGCAAGTCAAAGTACAATACAATGCGTTGGAGACAAAAAGTATTGGCAGATACACAAGGCCAGGGGTATAAGGAGAATGCATTCAGCATATAGCATTGGTCATAACAATGAAACAACTGGTAAGTGTAGATACGTTTTTGGGGTAATAGCCGCTAAATAAAAAGAGGGGAAGGGGAAAGTAAGACGAACATCAGAGAAGAAGAGGGAAGGGAACAAGAAAGTAATCAACTGGGCTTAGGAAGTGAAAAGAGAGCTAAAGCAAGGAGCTGCGTGCCACCGCAACCCCACAAAAGAACTACAGAAACTATGTCGATGTTGAACCCAGGTGTAAAAAAGTGTTCAGTCCAAGGGTATCAGATAGAGAAGGTGCGGACGTTCCTTTGTACATTAGTGCCAGAATTCAGGCGTAAACTCGATATTGAATTCCCCTGATAAAACATACAAAGTACAAAGGACCAAAAAAAAACCCTGCTTCCTTTGCTTTCTGTTACAAAACATATCAAATGCAAATGTCAGGGCAGTGTGAAAACATCCGAAATGACCCATTTCTGGACAGGTGGTCTGATTTGTTTTCCCACTATTTTTTGGAAACAAAGAAACATGCTGGTATTGAGGGGGTGAAGGGGTTATTGTACAGGTCACATACAGTGGGAGGATAGAGATAATGGGTTAATACACAGATGAGCAGGATGAGGGAGGTAAAGGGTTAATACACATATGAGAGCATAGACAGAATGCAGATAACATAAGCAGGAGAGAAGGGGGTAAAAGGTTTAAAAATGACTTTACTTTCATTCTTCTTGTTTTTCGCTGCTGCTGCTGCAGCTTGTTTTCACTCTATCCAAAACTTAAAATAAGGCTTTGGCTTCAGTTTCACTTTAACAGCTGCACCTTCACTTACACTTGGGTACACCCACTTACACCCACATTTCTAATGGTCCAATAGCACCTGTATTACAGCCTCCCGAACATCAGTTGTCCAAGTAATCGCCTGTAGCAATAGAAGTAGCTCTACAGGGGATTACCTGGAGAAGCGATAATCGGGAGGCTGTTACACAACACTGTATAAACCTCCAGAAATGTGGGTCTGATGTGTCTGGGGAATGCTGAATCTGATGGGTACCTGTGTGTAATTGAAAGTGTTGTTAGAGTACTATTATTGTAACTGGTAACCCAGCAGTATGTGGATGAGCTGTGGCTGGATGTCAATATATACCAGCGTAGTGTTGATATTTGTGAACCAATTTTTAAATCTCATTGGATTTAGCTGATAATAATGGTCCTTTAAAAAAAAAAAAAAAAATTCTTATCCTGGTGTCTTAGCTTTGTGAATTGAGCCTAGTGTGAGGAAAATATTAAGATATTACTCTCCAAAGTCCACAGCTTTATACTCACTTGAAGTGGAAGGACATGTCATGTGTCATGCTTCATATTTTGCAACTGTCCCACATGTTCCTGGAATATTTGCATAGCCTCTCTGTCTTCCTGCCTTCATGAAGCAGCTCCTGGCAGGGGTTATAGCACAACCTATGCTACACACTGTCTCCGCTCCTACACAGCAAGGAACCTACTTAGCCTATTGCTGATGCATGGAACACCTCCAGGGGGGTCCTTGATGCACCTCTTATCTCACAAGTGTCCATCCAATCCTCATTGGGTGAGTGATGTCTGACATAACAGCCACCATGCCCAATGTGAAGTTCACCATCCAAGTTCTTTTCTGTCAGATTTGGTGATGTTTCAGTGTTTCATAAACCTGTTCAAACCAAGTCATGTTTTTTGTATTTCCATTTCATAATGGATGTGTTATATACTCCTATATGTAACATTTTGAAACAAAATACAAATGATTGTTGTAATGCACAGGTAATTGCAGAACAGGTACAAGGAGACACTGCAACACCTTCTGTGAACAAATGCTGACTGTGACTTAAAGTTACATTAAAGCCAATCACCCCCCCCCCCATGGTGCTTTAAGGACTTACCTTAAATGATGCCTCTTGATCCGTTCATCTTCTTCCTTCCACTTGTATTCAGCAATCCCTTCAGCGCTGGTGCCGGCCATCTCTCATGCGCCCAGTGTCACCTGGATCATCGCTTCATTGGGATACCGCATTACCGCTACGGGGACACACACACACTTCGCGGCCTGGAATAATGGCCGAGCCGGTACAGTGGGGATCCCAGAAGGCCCTGCAATCAGCGGGAGGCCGGAAGATGTTTACAGAGAGAATTTCCGGCATCTTCCAGAGGCTACCTCCACAGGGATCCCAACCTGAAAGAGAGCACCCCCCTGAAATGATGGCAGATAGCACAGGAAGCAATAACAAGGGGAGAGCAGATGGCTTCAGGACCAGCAAAGTGTTGGCGTGAGAGAAAGGGGACACCCGTCTCTCGATGATGTACATCACTGCTGCAAGAGTGACCTGGGAAGTGGTGGGAGGCCTTTGGCCATTTTGTGTGATTTCTGCAATTCGCATTATCAACATGGTATGGGCCCCAATGATGGCTAGCCTAGACTATTGCTACTGGCCAGTAGTTGGATATTAATTGGGACTGTTACATTAGCAATCAAGTGCTCAAGGTGAAAGATAGTCTCTGAGATAGTTCAGTACTGCACACCTCAACAAATAGATAGCCACGGTTGCTCAGTGTCTGAATACTTGATGTATACTGTTGACTATTGTTCCTTCAATGGTTATGTCCTTTTAGGCAATGCTTGATAAGATCTATATATTTGTTGAGTAAAACTACTTACAAAACTCTCCAAGGTGTGTTGGTGTGCTGTGGATCCTATTTGGGCGGTACATTTCGGCTTGGGGACCGAAATCCCCAGGTTATTCTGGTGGCTCCCTTGGTGAGCGCTACTGAGGTATATTGTTGAAGACTCTGACCTTTTTCGTAATATAAAGCTCTTGGGCAAAAGAGGTCCCCCAGGAACCATAATTATTCATGTTGTTAAGATACAATATGGCCTCTATTGAAATTATATATATA
>NW_017306736.1:619696-648812 GCF_000935625.1 Nanorana parkeri
ATATATTTTAACTGGAATTTCCTACAAATGAAAAGAAAGCAGTGCTGACCCCATGTGGATAGAAAGCGCAATACTGACTTCTAATGTAATCAGGCACACTACACAGAATTATGCTACCTTTCAATATTTATTCCGGTTTTATTGCTATTTGTGCCACCCTCTCTTAAAAAAGAACTCCCAGAAATAAAAAAACGTAACCTTACAGTGGGGCCCTTAACCACGCAGTTAACCCTTGCAGTGCGGTGGTAGCCCAACTGCAAGGGTTAACTGCTCAAATTCCTGAAAGGAGAACTATGAGGTGAGTGATTTTCACTCACCTCATAGTTCTAGCTGACCTGTGACAATGAGACTGTCACAGGTCGGCTCAGTAGATCGGGAGGTGAGCGAACACATACCGGCGTTCGCTCACCTCTCGATCCTGTCACAGCCCTCTGCTGTGACAGGGGAGGGGCTGGATTCCCCGGGATCCGCTTCAGCTGCGGTGTCTCAGTATAACGCGAGCAGCTGCTCGAGTTATACTGCGGCGTCTCAGTATACCGCGAGCTACAGCTCGCGGTATACTGAGCCTAGGGTGACGGGAGGACGCTAGTTTGTGTCCTCCCGTTACCCTAAGGAGAACTATGGGGAAAAGACTTAACCCCATAGTTCTCCTTTAAGTTCCGCTTTAAGGGCTTGTGCACATCACTAACAGTGAGTTCCAGCACAAATAGCTGCTGGACCGCACTGTATCGCATACTAAACTCCCTCTTGCCTTCTGGGGTGGGAGTGGGCGTGGTGGTGCATTCAGGTCAATAACACTACAGCTACACCACCCTGCCGGCAGTGCGATTGCCCACACCAGAACGCGTGGCACAACAATGCCTGTGGTCCGGTCCAGTGTGATCGGAAAAAATGCTGCATGCACTATTTTTTCTGATCACACTGGACCGGAACGCAGGCATTCATGTGCCATATGTACCATTGACTTGAATGCACCTCCGTGCCCCCTCCGCCCCAGAACGCAGGAGGGAGTTTAGTACGCGATACAGTGTGTTCCAGCAGTTAACTGCGCTGGAACGCATTGTAAGTGGTGTGAATAAGCCCTAAAGCAAATAAGAGAGAAAGACTTTAAAGGAGGTCCACAAGGCCAATGAACGTTTAATCAAAAGAACTAGGACATTTGAAAACCATATAAACCACTAAATCTAATGCTAGTTTTCCTCAGTTGCCTTCCAGGAAGGAATTTACCAGATTTGGGAGGGACCACAGCCTGGACAACTTTTTTGATGAATAGGTGATTTTGGGAGGATGAAAGACCCAAATTGTAATTGCATACACATATGTAAAAAGGTCACCATGAAGCCACCCTTATTGGACACAGTCATCAAGGTTCACTTTTTAGACTGCTCATATACATATAATGTTTGAAATTAACATTTTCTGATTCTGCTCTGGCTATAGAAATTAATTATGCCTTTTGTCAGCAATAGTTCTGTAGTTTTTTTCCACACTCTGACACTTTTAGGATTTCTGTAGTAGGCCCTGTACTTGGCCTGATATCACCAAGGTAACCGGCTGCTGCCTGTGAAGCTTCCAGTGTCTAAAGCTATGTGAGGGAGAGTGTGTGCGCATTATCAGGGAAAGCAAACAACAAAGGTACCACCCAACAAAAAGAAGTCCAAAATCACTTTATTGATAGAGATATAAAAGCATCAAGGAGCCAACGCATTTTCCAACCAAGGCTGGGTCTGTCAGAACTTAGTAAGTTTTTACCTGTGCATACGGAGGGATTGGTGAGCTCACCTTAAGGGGGCTAAAGGATAAGTGCACTCTTTTTTTCCACAAACAGCTTTCATAAAACCTTTGGAAGATGTTAAAAACAGTAGGAAGGCATAATCTGAAATTTCCAAGGATGAGTAAGGGTACCTATCCTTGGGCTAGACTAACAGCACTGCAAGGTAGTCTAGTCATCTTGCATAATATGGTTCCCCTTCAGGAATGAGCAGGCACATTTTTGGAAAGAAAGGCTGTACAAATATGTGGTATGGGTACCAAACAACATCTCAGAAGGCACTGTACACATTAATCAAACAGGGTTCTGTCACTCTCCAGGCATGAAATCCACTGTTGCAAGTTTGATTATTATTTTTTCTACCAACAATTTGCTTTTCTACCCTGTTTCCCTGAAAATAAGACCTACCCCGAAAATAAGACCTAGTGTGTTTTTTTGAGCCAAAAAATATATAAGACAGTGTCTTATTTTCGGGGAAACACGGTATGTTGGGATGATCCTCTTCTGTTTCTCTGCTGGGGCTCCAGTACAGAGCAGCATTTCAACTGTGAGTAATGTGACAACAGATTTTGAAGTCCGTGCAGATGCCTAACTATGTTTTCCTTTTTAGTGTTTTCACTGACTAGCAAATGCTATATATCCCAGGAGGCTTCCAGGTTCCACTTATTTATAGCATTTTCCTGACAGTTGAAAGAGGTGTGGCAGTGAGTGGCACAGACGTTTCAAAATGGACAGATTTGCTTTACCAGATATTACCAGCTATCACCGTAAAAACAGGTGATAGCAGTTTGTTGGTTAAGTATGGGGTTACATGCCCCCACTGATCATCATTGTTAGTCTGCTGATGCTTATATTAGATTATCCTGAAAGCTGAAAAATCTATGCACAGGGTGAGGCGGAGAGTGCAATTGTCACATTCTGGTAGTAATGTTAGGAGCTGACACTGCCGCTGTCACAAAGCCTTATAGATGTTTGATGACCTAGCCAGTCAGCGGGCTTGGGGGGGTTTGCCATTGCGGGGCCTAGCAATGCATGCTAGTTTAATCGTTTAATCCTGTTGACACCAATGAACTGGAACTCACTTGATTCTACTGACACCAATGATTGTGTCTTACTATTCCACTGGCACTAACAACGGCTGTGTTTTAGCTTGCAGGCTCGTGCATAGGCGCCATAACATAGCCATAACATCCGTAATAGCCATAATATAGCTATCAGCGGGATTAAAGGTGGCTTAATCTAGGCGTAAACTGGATTAAATGAGCCCCAACTGCTGGTGTTATTGAGGGGGAGCAAAATAAAAACCCCATCCCAGCGATGCGGTTAACTAACTTGATCTTCCACGCTGCTCTGCCTTCCGTTGGGCTGGAATTTTTCATTGAGTGTCTGACAATGGTGATGTGTCGGGTGGAGTAACACTGCCAGGTAGGGGGGTCACTCTGCCTGACACATCATTGGCATACCTGAAGTGCCTGGTGCTGGAACGCAAACAAATCAAGAGCTTTAGTAAAGCCCGAAATATCAGGTGACTCCCAAGTTTCCTGGTAGACTTGACATGTCTGAACACAACTTCTGACTGGCTGATTATGCAGAAGCTAAATAAATTGTAATTGCTATGTAAATCTGCAATCACTGCCTGGCAATTAAATCCTCATTCACACTGGGCCTTTATGTCCAGCTGCTGATTCCTGTGGCAAGAATTGGACATCTGTCCCTAGCCGCAGGTAACCACTGGATATGCGGATACATGCAAATAGTGTCGGACTCCTGACAGCCTGAGCGGTCGCAGTTGTCTGGGACCACCTGAGATTCCAGCCAGAAGAATCCACTGATTTCTGCTGCAGGAATCCACAGCCGGACATATAGACCCAGAGAAAATGAGGCCTAGGGCTGTACTGTGCTTATGCGGTGACTGCAGACAGCCAGAGATTCCCAGGCAGATTTATGACATTAAAAATAAACAATAAGGTGATCAGCGCCAGTAAGTGTAATGTGAAAATAAGAGCTACCAAGCACTAAGGATATAACTAAATATCTGGAAAATGTGAAAAACAATATTGTGCCGAGCTAATAATCATACACATCTAATAAATTGAAACATATACAAATGAGCTTTCAAACAAATGAGGCATAGAAAATATCTACACGCAGACAAAAAAGCAATATAGACAAAATAAGTCCCAGGAAAAAACAAAAGCAAACAATGATTGTAAAAAAAAAATTCCTCAGATGATTCGCAGCTAATCTGCATGTAACTCTCAGGTAAGGATAATCGTATTCTCTAAGTAAATTTTTCACATTTTGTAAAAAGATGAACTTACCTTTTCAACAAATGTAATGTGTTATCACCTACAAATGGCTTGCACAGTGCCCATACTTTTGGGAGGATTGATCAAGCAAGGAATGCACGAAAACCTGGCAAGCTTTACATAAACGCATTTTAAAAATGAAAACTTTAAGGGCTTGTTTAGCTTGCATGCTAAAATGTTGCGATTTAGTGTGTGGGCTAGTGTCTGTGTGAATGTCATGGGGAGGTGGGTGGTTGCGCTGTTTATCACATCACATGGTGTAATTAGGGTTACCACCTTTTCTTCAAGTGAAACCTGAATACTTTAGCAACGAGCAGACATTTTTTGGGGCAAATGAGTCGTGGCTTCTTCATATGTAAATAGCGCCACCCGTTCATATGTAAATATCACAGTTGAGACTATTTTCAGGGGGGGCAGTAGCCCCTATCTTAATTTTGGTTGCCCCTGACATCTTATGTCAAGGTTTCTGCTGCCATGAAAACCGTACTGCTTTTTCTGTTAAATTTTCCTTTTACATCTTTTTAACTTTATTGAGAGTTTACAAAGTTACACTACACTATTACTCTACAGTGACATACGGCGCCGTCTGATGCTCTGTGAAAAAAGGGTGAATATGGCAAAAAGAAATTGCCATTATTGAATGTTTTAATTAGCTTTTTTTGTACGAAAGTTGGTCTAGCTTTAATGCGGTCAAATCGACAGTTGTAACAGAAAAATAAAGAGGATGCTGCAGTTTTTATCAAATAAATGAAATTCTAATAGTGAATCGAAGAGAATTGATCAAAACTGGAGCAAAAACTGGAGTTGTCCACGGCAACCAATCAGCTTCTCTCTTCAGTTTGTTCAGTTAAGATTTGAAAACGAAAGAGAGAAGCTGATTGGTTGCCATGCACAGCTGCTCCAGTTTTGATAAATTCCCCCCAATGTGTTTTTTGTTTAAGAAATTATATAAATTCCAACAAGAAATGTCCAAATCAAATGAAATTTCAAACGACGTTAGTTAAAATTCTGATGCCATGACATGTTTTGTTGAGATTTTCGTAAGAATGTTCACACAGAAATCTAGCAGTTTTAGTGTGAAGGAACCCTAAAAGAACGTGCAGCGAGACTAGCACCGCGCACAGTTTTTTTTTTTCGTTTTTTTTTCTTACTACCTATTTGAAAAACTTTATTGGAACACTAGCAGGGACGGACTAATGTCGGAGGAAGCGATGGCAAGCATGCGTGTCACGGCAGTACGCAGCCAGGATGCAAGACTGGATTAAGGGCTTGTGGAATGTGCGTATGACGTGTGCACGCTCGTCTCGGAAGTGGAGGCGGAGGCGTGGTTGCCGGGGTGACGGCGGGATGGGGAAAGAGCAGGAGCTGCTGGAGGCCGCTCGCACCGGTAACCGGGTGGCGGTAGAGAGGTTGTTAGGGGGGAAGCGGCTAAGTGGGGCCGGTCCAGGAGGAGCTACAGGGGGCGGAGCTGGAGTATCTGGAGGAGGGTCTGCTAGTCACCCGCTAAGCAGCCTGCTCAGGTAATGTATATGAACACCTATCACTATATGTCATATCCTATGGAGAACTTAACTTCCACCTATATTGTCCTGGTAAGGGCAGACAGAGGGGTTGCTGTGTGCAGAGAGCAAATTATGTTCTGGCTAAAGCTCTCCATTGGTGCTATGTTCAGTGAATGTACCTTTACCACGTCAGCCTGTGTGTTTACATTGTGATTGTAGTGTGATTATTCCATGCGCTAGGGGTGATCCTATGTTGGCATGTGTATGGGTGGGGTTACAGAATCAGCCTTTACTTGGTTGTGCTTGCTTATATTTTGCTCATGTCCCAATCTGCAGAAAGCCTTGTACGTTTAAATGTGTCAATGCGTCACGCCTTTGTTTTTATTTGTCATGTCTCGCCCCTCTTCCCTTTTTTATCTGGTAGATTGTCAGCTCTTGTGGGCAGGGCCTGCCTAGTTGTTTGTGTTCATTTTGTGTTTTTTCACACTTACCTTCAGTCTGTATAGGCTCCTTTCCTGTGCTGAAATTGCTTATTCTGATGTCACTGTCCCCGCTATGTTTCCTGGCTGACCAGCAGCGTCTAGCACTTCTCTCCCTTGAAGTCCCTGTACTACTGCTATTGCTAAATCTGGCCAGGCACTAAGGACAAGTTCACACTAGCCCACACACTAAAATGCAGAGTTTTCGGGTCTGTCCGCACCAGCAAAATACCATAAAGTCACTCACACTCCGTTTATAGATAGCAGTCAATCTCCTTTATTGACTGAACATGATGTCACGTACACAAAGCGATGTTTTGGGACGTTTTCGCTTGGGCTTTATCCGGTCAGGAGTGCGATGGGATCTACTACATTTTGAAATTGTTCGTATTTACTGATGCACCAATCCTGATGCATTGCACTGGTTCCTCCTTTTTTTGCGGGTGGGAGGGGGGATTATAAATGTCACTTTCAACATTTCATGAAGTTCCATCGGCACAGTGTGGTGTGCTGTGGCTGTAGTACTTTGCATCAAGCTGCGCCAAAAGAAGTAATACGGTGCTTTTTTTTTCCAGCGCACACCACTGTGACACTGTGTATACTAAACATACGTAAACTGCATGCTAAAAACATGGCAAATTGCCTTGTCTGTGTTTTGGGACTGCGCTGGAAAAAGCGACCAGTGCAACTCCAATGCATGTGGTGTGAACAGGCCCTTAGCATGTGGGCTAGCTAGGATGTGACAGGTCTGACAGGTAGGCTTATGGTGTGACAGGTCTGACAGGAAGGCTTATGGTGCGACAGGTCTGACAGGTAGGCTTACGGATTTCACCATCCGCACAAAACAGCGCAAATGGCTAAATCTCCCCCTTGCAGCAATTGTATACTGACAGCCCGTCTGTCGCTTTCAGAATACCCAAACACAAACCGTGATTACAGCGAATAGGCTGCAGTCAGTGTTCAGCCGAAAACTTTGCTCGTTTGACCAATTGACTTTTGTTGAGCCGACAGGGCCACCCACTGTAAAGGTGCCCATGCACTGCACGATTATCGTGCGATAATCGTATGCGATCGTTTTTTTGTACGATAATCGAGCAGTGTGAACGGAGACGTGCGACCGTTTCTACTGTACGGTCGCACGTCTTCTGTCGAACCAGCATGTTCGAAAACCAGCCGGGAATCGTACGATTCTCGGCTGGTTAGAACGGTGCTGGGAAGACAAATGCCGAATGGGCCGGTGTGCGCACGCGCACACTGCCCGTTCGGCATTGCGGTCATCGGAAGCCCGCCCCTCAGGGGGGCGGGCTTGCGATGATCGAGAGTGCGATCTGCCTGTCCAAGATAGGCAGACCGTACGTTTTTTTAAATCCCTGTACAACCATCGCAAGACTAAAGTCTTGCGATGGTTGTAGAGTGTATGGCCACCTTTAGAGATCTCTCCAATTCCTGTGAATCGGCCGAAATCCTAACAGTTTATGGCCAGCCTAACTCATGACTAGCTGTAAAACATCATATGTTTGTATTTGTTTTTTGTATTTGTAAAAGAGGACTATGGGGTAATCTTTTTATCCCATAGTTCTCTTTAAGGTCCCGGGAGGACATGTACTAACCTCCTCACGTGACCCAAAGCTCAGTATATAGCGGGCTATATACTGAGAGCGCCGCAGCCGGGACGGATTCCGACAATACTGTCTGGATCCACCCAGTTGGCTGATTGACAATGGACTCTGCCTATCTAGGGGCAGAGCCAGCTGTGCCCGCCCCCTTCCCCGTCCATTCCTCTAGTCAGCGCCGGAGGATCGGAGAGGGGAGTGGTGATGGGTGATCACGGCTCTCTGCAGGGAGACGATCATCGGTAAGTGTTCGCTGACTTCCCGATCAATAGATCTGACCTGTGACAGTCTATGAAGCTGAGTGAAAATCACTCACCTCATAGTTCTCCTTTAACGTTGTTATCTGTTTATAACTTTGGCTGCAATACATTGGTAATTGTTTACACAAGCAGATAAATGTTTTCTCATTATTCAATCATTCACCTTACAAAAATATAAGGATGACGTTTTAGTCCAGAGTTTAGATACAAGCTTGTAGTGTTCTGTTTTTTTTTCTGGACAGGTAGGCTCAGATTTGATTACTTTGTAGAGGAACGATTGCTTTGGTGAACGTGCTCGTTTCCGTCTAATTGTGCAATCTTATTTTTAGTTTACCTACAGATATGTAGTATGAGAGTCTACATAAACAATCCATTCAGGTTTGGTAGTTGGTATGGGTGGGGGCTGGACACAGAGATGTCAACATCCAGGAAGTTGTGTATAAATACAGAGATAATAAGAACAAGAACAGGAATATGTGCGGCCATGGCCATCTATTTCCTTTATTCCAGATTTGTATTATAAATCTGCTACCCCCCCCCATATGGATGTATGGTATATTGTTCAGTGTCCTCTATAAAACCTGAACATCCCCTGCCTTCCTCTAGCTAGTATACAGAAAAATCAGCGTGCAGCATGGCCCCCTTTACACTGCCCAGATTTCCCAGTGTGAGACCATGACTGCAAGTTCCAAAAAGATGAATGGGACAGTTGAACTTGGATGTACACTGACCAGTGCAGTGGAAATCTGGCCAGTGTTAAAGTGGACCTTTACTCCCTTTCACTAATTATAAACAGATACATATATACTGATATAAAATCATATTACATTCATTAGTTAAACAGAGTTCATCCACTTCCTGGTCTACTTTTGGCACACATGCTGTCATCGTGCCCAAGCAATGCATCCTGGAAAGGTTACATCAGTGCATTGCTGGGAAATTTTAGCTGTAATCTCACAAGATTGATGAGATGATGTGCATGGTCACATGTCCTAGTCACATGTGCCAGAGTTCCCGGAAGTAAAGGGGGATGCAGTAATCTGCCCCTAGTAAAAATGGCCACTGTCAGAAAATTGAGGGGAAAAAAATAAGGTATGCAAAGAATAAAAATCCTACAATTGTCTAGAACAGGGGTAGCAAAACTCTGACCCTCCAGCTGTGGTGGAACTACAAATCCCATGAGGCATTGCAAGATTCTCACAGCCACAGGAATGACTCCTGGAGAGATGCATCATGGGATTTGTAGTTTTACCACAGCTAGCTGGCCGGTGTTTGGCTTCCGTTGGTCTGGAAGTATGTGTTTGTAGATCATCATTATTAAACATTTCTAAAGGTGCTTTTGTTGTTATTTTTAACATATGGGTAAAGGTCCTCTTTGAGGGGGACTGCACTACATCTGTAGTCTGATTCTTGGTATATCAGCAAAATGTACATTGGCATTGTATCCTTTATTATTACAGATAACTGAAATCTCATCTTCATCCAAAAACAAAACAAAACTTGGCAACACTATAGTTTGTTAGGTAAAACTGTACAAGACACAAAAATTCCCAGCACAATTACCAGCTAATTACACTGTCTGACAATATGCTTAAAAAACAGAGGTTTTAGTTGCACAACTTTTGCAAAATATGTGGAAGCCACACTGCCTCATCAAGGCCCCTCTGTGTAGTGTGGTCCTAATTCTAATCTATGAGAGCCTCCATATTGGAGCATATTTAGCAAAGGATGAATTGGGTGCAGGTTCACCAGGAGGCAGCCCAACCTTCTTAGGGCATGGGGATACACCAGAAGCCCAGCACTTCAAAGCGTACGCTGTAGCCTCCAGTGTGACCCTACACCAAATACATTCAAGCTAAACAAAGATGGCAACCGCACAATTTATTACTAACCTTCATAGCAAGCTGCACATAAAAAGTCTTACAGCATACAAGACACAAAAATTCCCAGCACACTTACCGGTTACTCTGCAAAAAAACAGATTTTTACTTCCCTGATCCCCCTCTCCCATGGCATTGGGTGCTCACCGCTCTCCCCTGTGCTCCAAGTTGTGGACTGTCCCTCAGGGTGCTCACGCACAATGCAGCGCTATGGCCATGCATTAGATGTGATGATGTCAGCAAGCCTCTGGCTCCGTAGAGCAGAGGGAGGTGGAGGCTTCAGGCGGCGGTCGTGGGGCCAGTGGAAGCGGGAATCAGGAGCGTAAAAGTGCTTTACAGAATCCCCCCTGACAAAAACAAGCAGTTAACCCCTTGCACTTCGAAGTTGCCCCACTGCAAGGGATGTTTTTCTATTTTAACTGGAGATAGATTTTAAGAAAATACTGAAGTCATTGGAGTCCTAGTCAGCTCTATCCCTGTGGGGTCGCTTAAACACTATGCCCAGGCTGCATAAGGGGTTTTGACTTCTGTTTTGCATTCTGGCACCTGACAATTAAATGACAGAATGTTTTTCACGGGGGAGCAGGCCCTAATCCTTAATTTTTACAGAAGTTGAGGATCCTTAGGGCTCAAAGGGCACAAAGTAATGATACTGTTGAGTAAAGTGGGTCCCTACTGGTACTTCAAAGTGTGTTTACTTAGCACTGCTGTTACCTTAGCAACTTTGTTCATTTTAAGGACACTTACATATTGTGTTTTTGCTAGGGCCACAATATTGTCATACTGTGTTTGCTGGAAGATTTTCTAGAATAATGGACATCTAAGTGTGATGGAAGCTGGCAGTCATGTGTGCCAGGGCTAACCTACAAGCTGCTTGTGTGTTGGCACTTTATACTATTGGGTAAATAATTAGTTGTTTTGTCCTATGGGTTGTAGAGAGCTGTGACTTGCATGTGAGTATCCTGGAATATATCTCAACCCATTATACTTGTTGTACCTAGTGTGTGTGTATACACTCACTGGCCACTTTATTAGGTACACCTCTTCAACTGCTCATTAATACAAATATCTAATCAGCCAATCACATGGCAGTAACGCAATGCATTTCGACATGGTCAAGATGGTCTGCTGAAGTTCAAACAGAGCATCAGAATGGGGAAGAAAGGGGATTTAAGTGACTTTGAACATGGCATGGTGGTTGGTGCCAGACGGGCTGGTTTGAGTATTTCAGCAACTGCTGATCTACTGGGATTTCCATACACAACCATCTCTCGGGTTTACAGAGAATGGTCCGAAAAAGATAAAATACCCAGTGAGCGGCAACTCTCTGGGCAAGAATACCTTGTTGATTCCAGAGGAGAATGGCCAGGCTGGTGCAAGCTGATAGAAAGGCAACAGTAACTAAAATAACCACTCGTTACATCCGAGTTCTGCAGAATACCAGAACACAAAACATTGAACCTTGAAGCAGATAGCCTACAGCCACTGAAGACCACACCGGGTGCCACTTCTGTCAGCTAAGAACAGGAAACCGAGGCTACAGTTTGCAAGAGCTCACCAACATTGTAAAATAGAAGATTGGAAAACGTTGCCTGGTCTGATGAGTCTCAATTTTCTGTTGCAACATTCGGATGGACGGGTCAGAATTTGATGTAAACAACATGAAAACATCCTGCTTGGATGAATGGTTCAGGCTGGTGGAGCTTCACATCATGGATGTGCAGCTGACAAATCTGCAGCAACTGCCTGATGCTATTATGTCAGTATGGACCAGACTCTTTTAGGAATGTTTCCATCACCTTGTTGAATCAATGCCACAAAGAATTAAAGCAGTTCTGAAGACAAAAGGGGTCCAACCCAGTACTAGCAAGGTGTACCTAATAAAGTGGTGTGTGTGTGTTTAAATGTTTTTTTGTGTGGAGTAGAATGTTCTCAGCCTCATAGGCTCACACAGCCTCACACAGCCTCATAGCCTCACACAGGGCTTGGCGAACAAATTGCCTGGGAGCTAAGTGGCGTAAAAAATTGGGATTTGAACTGTTTGGGATATATTGAGTGCTTGATTTTTTGAATACTTGTTGTCTCCCAGCTGACTAGCGGAATGGACAGGGGAGGTTGCCGGTACTGCTGGCTCTGCCTCTAGATAGGCAGAGCCAGCTGTCAATCACGCAGCTGGGTTGATCTAGACCAGTGGTGGCGAACCTTGGCACTCCAGCTGTGCCAAAACTACATATCCCAACATGCATCTGCCTCTGGGAGTTATGTCTGTGGCTGTCAGAGCCTTGCAATGCCTCATGGGACTTGTAGTTCCAAAACAGCTGGAGTGCCAAGGTTCGCCATCACTGATCTAGACAGTAATGTTGGGATCCGTCCCGGCTGCGGAGGTTTCAGTATACTGCGAGCTGTAGCTCGCGGTATACTGAGCTTTGGGTCACGGAAGGACGCTAGTTTGTGTCCTCGCGTGACCCTGGGGAGAACTATGGGGAAAAGCACTGACCCCATAGTTCTCCTTTTAAGTCCAACTTTAGCCAAGAAGGGTGGTAAAGGGTTAGAGCCTCTGTCAGGGTCATGTTTTCATTGCCATCTGTGTCTTTTGTTGGGAAGATTTCCCCCCGCCTTCTGCCAGGACAGAAACTGATTGGAAATCTCCCTGGGAGGGTGGGGGGCAGTAAAAAAAACATTGGTACAGAGGGTAGGGGTTAGAACCGGTGGCAGTGTTTTTATTGTTCTCTCTGCTTAGTGACTTCTGCACCCCTCAATACTTGCGTGGGCATCACAAATAATAGAAGTGGTGGTAAATCTCACCTATGGCTTCATAGACATAAATAAAAACCTAACAAAAATTGTGTGTGGTGTTTTTGGATAGAGTGGGGAGGGTTTAAATCTCCTGCGAGGTTTTACTACCATTGTAAGCTTCGGTTGGGGACATTTCTTCACTCTGGTAAAAAGGTATCACCATGCACACTGGAGTTAGAGCAATAATTCTAGGGCCATTATTCATGGTTAACCCTAAAATGATGACCTGTAGAGGCTTCTAAAGCCTTGCGTATGGAAACATTTTCACGTTTTACGGGTACACACAATTTTGAGGCTTGTCATGTTTGTTTACTTGAGGCGATCTCCGTTTTCACATTTTACCAAAAAAACTATCAAAATACCACTGGTTATTATATTGTGTCTTGTGTGCACTAAAATTCATTTGAATGTAATCTTCCGGGCTAGCGTGCACATTTTAACATGCATGCAAAGAATGCACAAACTGCTTAGGCAGTAAAATGGTTAAACCCCAAATATTTAGGGTCTGGTGTGTTCTTTTGGCTATTGACATGTGTGGTGTCTTCATACCAAGATCAAATAGGCTCTTTAAGATCTTCGGAAACCATACTGTGAATGCCTATTTGTTTGGCAAGGGATTTAACAAGATTGCCTAATTATTTGAAATCAATCATTCCACTGTAAGGAAATTATCGATAAGTGATATAGATTTAGAAAGACTTCCAATTTGTCCAGGACTGGTCAACCCAGCAAATTTAGTCCAAGAGCTGACTAATGCGAAGGGCCCATTCACACCACATCTGGGTAATCATCTCCAGACCAGATTGTTTCCGGACCCAAAATACATCCTAATGTATCCCTTTTGTTATTTCTGGCCTCTGTTCATACCAGTGCAGTCTGGACCAGACCAGAATATACTGCTGGTCTCATTCTGTCTGGTCTGGAATGCACTGGAACTGCAGGCAGGTTCACACCATTTTCCGGACCAGATCTGGTCCGGAAAATGGTGTGAAACTAAACGAACCCCAACATTTAATTGTGATAATTCTTGCAGTTGGTGTCGAAGTGCATGCATTTACAATCGGAGTTTGCACCAATTTAATTTGCATGGGAGGTGTGCCAGGAAATGTGTTTGCTATCAAATAAAGGGTGGTCAAGGGTGTACTTACTTTTTACTTATTTACTTACTTACAGTACACCGTAAAACCTATTTAAAATGTTGTTAAGGCAAATTTTTACTTTATTCAGGTATATTGCCTTGCTATCAGTAGGCATTGTTTAAATAAAGATCTAATGTTTGCCTGTTTTAACCATTTAATTTATTCACATGTTTTAGCTCTTTTCTCCCATGCATCTTTGCAGCAGCCGACCACAGATAATGGTGAACTTTTGACGACTACTACTACTGAACTGATGACATTAAGCCAGGGGTAGGCAACCTTGGCACTCTAGCTGTTGTTGAATTACAAGTCTCGTGAGGCAATGCGAGACATTGACAGCCCCCAGTCATGACTTGCAGAGGCATAATGGGATTTGTAGGTTCAGCACAGCTGGAGCGCTGAAGTTGCCTACTCCTTCAATAAGCAGCAAATACACTGTCGCAGTGATCTGTTGCTGCAGGGGTAGGTAGATGGCTGATAGAACTCGCAGGATATGCTTTTGGCGCTTTCCAGCTTATGTTTTTCTGTGTAAGTTGAAGACCACTTTCCAAATCCAGAGCTGTAGCACAGCCTCTGGTGCGGCGCAGTCTCTGAAAACTCACTTTGTGACTATGCCCATGGACGGGGCGAAGATAGTCCAGAATGTTAGCTTTGGTTACTAGGCTCTTCACCTTGACTCTTTCCAGACCCGTGTATACTAGGTCAGGTAATTGTAGGGTGCTATCCAGGTTTAGAGCAGTGGTACAGCCTCTGGTGTAACTCAGTCTCTGATGACTGCCTTTGTGAATGAGCCTCTGGGAGTAGTGAACAGGGGTGTGGAAATATTTAAAACTACTCGTCCAAGGACTAAAGCGGGGGCCCAACCTACTTGTCGCTTATGACAATCTACTTGTCGTAAAACCCAAAATAATTTAAACCGAAACCGTATTTAACCATGCGAAGAAGCGCTTAGTGAAATGTAAAATCCTGTGCTGGATGGCAGTACGCTGTACAGATAGTACACCCATACTGTCAGAGGGGATGGACTGTTTGCCAAAAGAGAAGAATAGCGGGGGGAGGAGTGGGGGCCACATATGAGCGGGTAATTCCAATCTTCCCAAACTACTTGGGAAGGTGAACTTACCCTTTATGCTGGATCACACTTGGGTGAGAGCGTTTTTGCTCGTTTCCACACGCATTTTTGTTGCATGTTTTATGCGCTTAAATCAAGTTGCACGTTTTTGCGGGTAGACTGTGACACATTGATATAAATGAGCAAACTTGTGTTTTTGAGCGTTTCTATTGAAGTTTATGGGGCCAAGAAGCGCTTAATCTGTCAAAAAGCTCATGTACTTTTTCCGATGACGGGCAGTTTTTTACAAGCGACAAAATGCTCTCATGTGAACATGGCCGTAGTAATGAATAGGATTTTGTTTTGGGTGCTTTTCATTTTAGCGTTTTTCAGGACAAAAAAAGCACTACAAAACACTAGTTGTGAACCTGGTCTTAATGCACATTGTGCATGTTAGAAAGCACTGCTGCCCAGCTACCAAAATATGGTACACAGTGGAATGGGGCAGCACTTAGTGTACACACACACATTACCCATTTGCATGCAGATGGGGGGGTTGGTATTAATTTGTATTTTTTTTTTCTTATTGTTATCACACCGGGCTAATAAGGGGTTTAAAACATAAATACTTCTTTACCTTCCTCACAAGGAAATATCCATCTTGTTCTGTATTTTCCTGAAACATCAGCAGACTCGCCACACCCTCGGTGGGAAACATGGGATAGTAGATATGGTAGACACGGCACATTTTTCCAGTCTAGTATCTGAAGCCAATATGTTAAGCCTGTTTGGAGACATAGAGTTAAGTATATACAGATCCAGTGTGCCTTCTTCTGTAGAAGGATCCTATCTCCTCTGCGTCCAGACATTTCAAGATAGTATATTCAATAAAACACCAAGCCCTGAGTGATTGTGGAAAAGTATCTGGTCTGGATATGGGGCTTAAATAATGTGCTCTGTCTACTCTCCCACCTTTTGTGAAATCAGAATGGCAGTTATATGCTCATTAGACTTATGAAATCTGTTTATCTGGAGGTTGTATAACAACTAATCTTTTGATTGGAGGTATTGAGCTTCCCTTGTTGTATAAATGCACTGCAATAATCTGAACTTTTACCTCATGCTAATATAGAGCTGTATCCGTTCAGAATATATACATATATATTTTTAGCAACCATTGCCATGTAGTTTTTCCAGCAAGATATTACCATCCATAGAGGGAGCAATGGTGTTGCTGAAGTGTGCGCTGTCTGCTTTCACTTTGGTCTGGACATACCTTGTTTGTTCAGCTTTCCTTTCCATGCGGTCAAGGGTTAGTTGTCTTAGGCTTCGGCCTTTACCTTTTTTATATATTCTTGTTTTTTGACCTGTTTAACAGTTGGGTCTAAGTTTCTTACACGATTTTTCTTTATGGTGGTTGAATGGGCTATCCACCATATTCTTGTGGAGGTCCATCATTCTTTCAAATAGCAGTCTCCCTCTGTTGGTGCTACCTGGGCTGCTCCAGGAACACCAGATTCATTCTTGGTGACTTTCCTTGTTTTTAGCAATCCCTTTATTTGCTTCCTAAGTTTTTCATCAAGCCTTGTTCAGGGATTAATTCCTTTTACCACATCCATTGGATCTCTCAGCAGCTGTTGCCCACCCCTCAGTTGGATTGCTTTTCATTGTCCCAAGTGTTCAAACATTTACTATATAATATTTTTTATTATACTTGCTATAAAATCCTTTTTCTTTTAGTTCATAGAGGGACACATGTACTGCTTGGTCACAGTACAGAGGAATGATGGTTAAAGGCGGGGTTTTAAGGGGGCTGGCTTAATCTTCTTTTTCTCTAGTCATCTTCCAGGACAGCATCAGCGAGATAGGCTTCTCCGACCGGAACAGGAAACACATCACCCACACCTAGTAAAAAAAGAGCACACAACTTGCATACCTCAGTTTGTTTGTGTTTCCTCCGGCCATGCAGGACATGGTAACGCTTGTTGTTTTCAGCTAGGCCTTCGTGATATTGGGCAGTGGCCTCCCTTTCATGAGTACGACATGCCCCCCCCGTCCTCCCCATCTGTCCTTTGGATCTTTTTTTTTTTTTTTGGCCTAAGTTTCCCAGCAAAGAGACGCAAGGCAACCATCCTGTTGGTGTAGAGGACTCAGTGGAGTACCTCCTATTACTGCGGCTGCCCATTAGGTTTTTTTTAACTTTGCCTTACCCATCAGAGGCCGTCTTTTTTTTTTTTTGCCAGTGTCCAAACATACTAAGGTGGCACTGTTACACAATTGTTCAAGAACTACAATATTCCTGTGTCCCTCAATGTGCTACAAGAAAAAGATTTTGTGGTAAGTAAAAAAACAAATAAAAATCTTATTTTTGGAGTGTTCTGTAGCAAGATCGGAAGGGTTAGGACCTGATATTTTCAGCTAAGTGTTGGACCTTAGCTCTCGCTGACAGCTGGCAGTTCTAGCACAGAACTCATATGAGACCTGTTTTAAAACGGTTGTAGGACACGTAAGTGCTATTGTGCTAAAAAAAAAACTCTGCTTCTGCTTTACATATAGTTTTGTTTCGTCCCCCTCAATATTTGTCTGCCAAAGCCACACACCAGTTAGATTTTCCTTGGCTTTGGTTTGCTAAATCAGCAGAACTTAAAGAGGAACTCTGGAAAAATCACAAACCTACCTAAGTGCTCCTAGGGGCCCCCAAAAAAAGCTGTTTTACTCACCTGTTCCTCGGTCCTGCAGCTGTCTGCCTTCTCTCCCACTCTGCTTTGGCTATAGAATGGTCCTCGGTGTCCTCAAGTCAATTGCAGGTCAATGGACCTTCATAAGACATGACCTCAGCGGTTCTTAGACCACCAGAGCCCAGGGGTCTAACAGCCCGGAAGGAGTCATCGCGACCGAGGATCAAGTAATAAAATCTGTGATTTTTCTCAGAGTTGTTCTTTAACAGTAATTCTGTACTGTGAAGGCTTAGATGATTGGATACAAATCTACAATGTCTGTCTTGATCTCTACTTTGATGCCCATGTATTGGTCCTGTCTTTGGCCACGTTCACATCAGCATTTCTGGTGCGGTGTGATAGTAAAAGTCCTTCTTGCTGTATCTTTGGTGTGGTTTTCAGGACAGCGCATGTTACAATGCACCACACCTAAAACGTGCATATGTCAACAGGTCTTTGGAGATAATTTTTATGATTTGTATTAATCTTTAGTTGGGATTTCCCAGGATAATGGCTATAATGCCATGGTCTCTCCCATAATTTTCCTTTATGCTCACAGTGCTGTAATATACGCACACTGCAAATCCAGAGCATTTGTTTTTTTGTTTGAACTTTTTACCTATTATGAATATATAGAATATTTGTCATCTACACCTGTTTTCAGCTTCCAAATACAATTTAACATGCTACTGTATATTTTAACTGCCAATTGTCCAACTGTATTGTGTACTGCCAACTGTCCAACTTTCAATCTATGGTAAACAATATTTGCCTCATTTGAAACCCCATTTTCTCTAATATTGTTTACATAATAGTTTTAAGGGGGAGAGGCGTACATTGAGTTTAACCCGTGCTCAAGGGTTTACACTAGTTCCCAAATTTCAATCTATGGTATTTAGATTTTTGCTAACGATTGAGAAAATACATAAGATACAGTAATGCACAGTCCAAACAAGGTATGTTGTACATTCAGAGGTTTCTAATTATATAAAGCAAACAAAGTAATGAGTCTGATTTTAATAATTTTTCCAAGACCAATCAGTAAAATGTTGTTTGAACATGTAGTATGCTATTGTTCCTAAGAGTTTATACTCGGGATGCACCGATACTTGTATCGGTATTGGCACCGATACCGAGTATTTGGTACATTACGGGTACTGGACCAAATGCTCAGATGCCTTTCCGGATACTGAAACGTCTGGATACTGGAGATTTCCTCTGACCGGCAGTGCCACGAGGAAACATGGAGACGGGAAGCTGGCTCCATGCTGTTTGGCCGGCTTGATGCTGATTGGCCGGGAAGCCGGCTTCCCGACCAATCAGTGTCGAGCTGGGCAAACATCTGATAATATGGTGACACAACCCCCACCTGGCAGGCACCTCATTCCCCTCAGGAAGATCCTTAGCAACAGTCATTGGCCAGCTGGACAGACACCGCTTTCCAAGATCTGCCCATGTCTCTTGTGTGCAGCGCTCCCACGTGATCGGCCCTCAGCCTGCTAATGCGCATGCACAGGATTTCTGAATGAGAGCGCTGGGCAGTCTGCAGTAGCGGGCTGATCACGTGGGCGCTGTACACACAGGAGACGTGGGCAGATCGGTGTCAGCCCAGCTGGTCGAGGGACTGGTATGTTAATGAATGCTGCTAAGGATCTATGTGAGGGGAATGAGGTGCCTGCAGGGTGGGGGTCGTGTCACCATATTGTCAGATCTGTTTGGTCGGCCTCAATGCCGATTGGCTGGGAAGCCGGCTTCCCGGCCAATTAGCATCCAGCCGGTCAATCAAGAAGCCAGGCGGTGGGTAATGACATGCCGTCTGGCTTCCTGATTGCCCGGGAAGCCAGCTCTATGCTATCAGAAGTATCGGTACTCACCGATACCGAGTACCGATATATAAATATCGGTACTCGATACCTGAAAAAACGGTATTGGTGCATCCCTAGTTTATACACAAGGATAAGGACAGCTGCATTTTTCTTGAACTTAAATATAGGTTATTGGCTTCGGCAAAAGAAATAACATATTAGAAGAATAAGTGTTTGATTCTAATGCAGTTGGGTTTATTAGAGTAGTTGAATGTATGAATTAAGCAATTTATAAGCTTTGGCAAGAGTAAAATATTAGTATAAGCCTTTGATTCTATGGCAGTTGGGTTTGTTACAGTAGTTGAACCGAATGCATGAATTAATAATGTAAGTGTTTTCCTTAATTATATTTCCACAGTATCTGGCGTGGCCCTAATGTGAATTGTGTTGACAGCTCAGGATACACCCCTTTACATCACGCCTCTCTTAATGGACACAAGTAAGTGCTTGAAGTTTCTACATTAACATTACAAATCTCATATAAGTGCTAGAATTTAAAGGGAAGCTTACCTCAAGAGTTGTGAGATAAGAAGCTAAAGTATTATTGTTTTATGTTTTCTGTGTAATAAGCTTATAAGCAGGGAAAGGCAGTGGTTGGGCAAGGTTTTCCAACTTACATGATGCATAACGCTATAGTTTAATGGGACAGAAACTTGTTTGTCTAACCCTCTTTTCCCTGCAATCAGTGGTTATGTATCTTATACATAAATATAAGCAAATACCTATGTATTGCAAGAGAATGTTTAAATTAGTAGTGTCCAATGTAAAAGGCCCAAGTGGAGGATCACATCTTCCTTTCTCCCCCCCCCAATTTAAAACCGTCAGATGATGGTCATAGGTATCAGAATAAAACCAAGAAAATACATTTAGTGATAACCCCCTCCCAGGAAGTTCCATGCTTAGGCAAGTCTTCCCTTTGTAATGCCACTGTACCACCCTGTCACCCCAATCTGTATGGAAAAGAGGTGCTGCCACAGGCTTATACTAGGGTTTCTGGAAAGTGGCGTTCCGTTCAGAGCAGAGGACGCAGTAATAGAACCACCCTTCATGGGAGTCAGTAGCAGCAATTATAACTCTCACTAATGATGTCAGTGACAGTGGCAACAATAATACCCCCACCCACCCCCGTGGCTTGCCTATGGCTGTTCACATCTGCTGCAGAGAATGCTGGGAGTAGTAGTCTTTCCAGAGTCCTTTGATAGTATATACAGTTAAAAAGGGCACCTCTGGAACCTGTCCAGGGGCAGCCAGAGACATGTGGAAGCAGAGGCAGGGAAGAGGGGTGCAGTGCACACAGCACCTTGCTTGCTTTCTATATCAGGGCTGTTAAACTTGAGCTCCGCCAATTGGACAGCCCTGATCTAAACAGTCCATTAAATGTATGTGTTATCAGGTTGGCCTACATCTGAGTAACAGTTGATACATGTAATGGAGACCAGCTTTTGTCTCGCTCCTATTTATTGTTGCAAAGTAATGTAGGGTATACACTGCTATATGTTTTTCATTCAACCTGCAGGCTGAACAAAAAAAATATAACAGATTCCTCCATCCATGCTTAATAGTATGGTTGGAATAATTTCCCACTGCAAGCTTTGCATTCTGATAGCAGTGCCGGCCAATATCAGAATATCTGAACGGTGCTTGCAACTGCAGTATCCAAATTCCTGCTGAATCGTCCAAAATGTGTTTCATGTGTAGTCTGCTTTAGTATGTGCAGTGTATATCTTGCTGGAGAATAGTAGCATGACATGAGTACATTATCTAATGTTGAGACCTCTATATTCCTACAGGGAGGTTGTGGAAGTCCTTTTGAGGAATGAGGCTGTAACAAACATTGCAGACTGTAAAGGCTGCTTCCCCTTGCATCTAGCAGCGTGGAAGGGAGATGCTCAGATTGTGCGCCTTCTCATTCACCATGGACCTTCACATGCAAAAGTCAATGAACAAGTAAGTTTGAATGTTTACCTCCTCTTTTTAAATACTGCTTTTTGTTTCTCTGACATTAAGAAAATGTGTTCACAGATGTATTTATCTTCGTATTTGTTAATCACAATTTTCTCTGATTTTATACGGTTAAAGTACAGTAAAGAAGTGAGGGGTTAGGACCACCCTTAGGCTTCATTTGATGTCATTGTCCCCATTGGGGAGATTCACTCTCTAATGTTCCTGATCACCATTGTTACTGTGAATAAAAGTGAGGGTAAATCCAAAAATTTTAACTGTCACCAGAACAGAAATAGATGGGAATTGCAATGGGGAGACCTATTCCTGTGACAACTTGTAACGGACTATCTTCCTGATGAGTCCGTTACAACTTCACAACACCCCCCCAGTGATCCTAACTAAGGTTGCACCGAAATTATGTCCGCCTAAAAAGTTTGGCTAAAACTTGTATTTTGGGCAAAATGCCAAAAGTACAATACCCCCCCCCCCAAAAAAAGCTTTCCTTCCACACCGCCCCGCTCACCCTCCTGTGACGAGCAAATCAGGATAAAGAGTGGTGTGGGGAGGAGAGCTTTTCGGCAAAACAATTGTCACTAAAGTGTTTGTAAATTTAATGAGGACATAGTATGCTTCCTGTGTCCCCAATTATGAATGAATAGGAAGTGCTCTACATCACTTACTGTTCATTCATGATTGTGGCTATAGTAACTGACACTATATCCACAGTTATGAATAGACAGGACCACTTGGTATAGAGGCTTCCTGTTCATTTATAACGGGGGCTGCAGAAAAAGAGATTTAGGACATTGTGTTCTCAGTCCTCTTCTATTTCTATTTCCAAAGGTGAATATCAGGGGTCTGTTGACATCCTTGATATTTCCCCAAAACCCCCGACGGTAAAAAATAAATAAAAATAAAATATAATTTTTTTTGTAAAAAGGTCAGAAAAAAAAAATTCAGTTTATGCCAGATATATATATATTTTTTTCTTTTCGGTTTCAGTCTGAAAATTCCATTTCTGTGCACCTCTAGTTTTAACCATTTCTTACTCCTATCCAGAATAAAAATGAAATGAAGGTAAAACTTAACTCCAGCCTTAAGGTGCCCATACACTGGCTAAATTTTGGCTGGTTTTTAATGTGCCAGCCAAAATTCGCACTGTGTGGGGGGCTGTTGGCTCCCTTTTAGCTGGCATTCCTCGATCGGCTGATTTAAAGGAGCCGGCTGGAAAATCTTTGTATGATTAGTGCTGGCAACCAATGAGCTGCCCGCTCTTTTTGTTTTTTATTTAGGAATCGCGTCAGTATTTTTTTCCTTGAAATAAAAAAACTGATAGGTGTATGGCCAGCCTTAGCTTCTGTCGTGCACAGTTGTGCAGATTCCTCTCCTGTACTGAAATTGTTTAATCTGATTTCACTGCACACTATGAATCCCCTGTATTTCCTGGCTGAAAGACATCCACCATCATCTAGCTATTTCCTCCCCAGCCTGACTGTCCCTGGCCCACCCCTTTTATTCAATGGATTTCAGTTCTTTCAATTAAGGAGGCTCAGCTTTGCATGAGGGCATTACCCAGGGGGATTTTTGCACTGAAATGCAGCTTGTCTAGGAATGCCCACTTCTCCAGGTTGACATCCACCCATCATAGCTCCTTTCAAGACCCAGTCCACTGCTTGCATTGGGCTAAGGGCTCCTGAAGGGAGTACTAGGGCAAATGCTGTGATGTTTTAAGGGTCTAAAATAAGACATGTAAGGAAAATAGGTTTTATTTAAAAAATGAATTGGCATGTTAATGAGACAGGAAGAGAGGAAATAAGGAAAGGCAAAAACATAAGCAGATAATTCTTCACCTTTTTAAATGCTGTGTTGTAGATGAATAGTCATATTCTTAAAGTCTATCCCCCATCTACCATTTACACTTAAATACCCTTGTGTTTTAACATTAAAGTGACAAACTCGGGAACTAAATCTTAAAAATGCGTTCAAGTATCTTAAAAATGTATCGTATCTTGTGTATATCACTTGGCTGTAGATCCTCAAATCATCTCCGAATTGGTGCTGAGACTGTCCTTCCTTCTGGAGGGTGACTACTTTGGTCTCAATGGTCCCTGTGTAGGTTGTAAAGTAGCCACCACTCCAAGCTCGCTTCCGTGATGGACAACAATCTCAATACAAATTAGTAAACAAAACATGAGATTGTAGTCCATCACGGGAGTGAGCTGGGAGCAGTGGCTACTCTACAACACACACAGGGACCATGGGGAACATAAGTAGCCACCCTCCAGAAGGAAGGACAGTGTCAGCTTGAATTCAGAGATGATTTGAGGATCTACAACCGAGTGATGCACAAACAAAATACGTTTTTGATAATAGTTAAGATACTTGTCGGGAGTTTAGTGTCACTTTAAGGACCCCTTTCCCCTTTGCATTGCGCTTTTTCACAAAAGGCCTCTTGCTTCTGTAGATACTGTTTTGCATACCTCAGATGTTGTTGTTTGTGATAAGGTTGCCAGTAAAACTTTTTCCCGACGTCCTTTCCATGCGGATCATATTTGTGCAAACAACGCTGCACCGTGGAATGGTGCAATATCACTCTTATGTCAAACCTTCCTGCATATCCTTTGCAGTCGTATGAGGTTATGAATTGGCCTTTCTGGCCAGTATACAAGCAGTTCTCTATGAAAGTTGTCTTGGTCTTCCAAATCCTGCCTTACTTTCCACAGTTCTCCTTTTACTGCCATTTCTTGATGACATTATAGGCCATAAAAATTGCAAGCTGGAAGCATTTTGCATTCTTTTTATAGGAAACATTTGGCTTCGTTTTCAGATTCTCACTCAGTTGCTTAAAGAAGCCCATAGTTGTTGAGTAACAGCTCAAAGTTTGGAACGTTGCCAAGGATTTTATTAAGCTCTGCAATTGTCAACACGTGACATCTCTTAATGACTTAATGCCTAATGAGGCAAATGGGGTCAGGAACCTCACAAAAAACAGTGTTTCACTTAAAAAATGGAAGGCTGTCCAATGGTGCCACAGCTATTTTCTTTGTTCCTACGTTTTAAAGTTTTGTAAATAAAATGCACATGCACAGTGCCATTTGCAAATATGTTGTTTTAAATACAGTGTTTCCTTCAAGAGTTGTTTACAAATTTCCACTTAGAAAATGTATATGTTACTAATATGTAATTTTGTCCAGGGGTGCCCAAACTTTAGTGTACAACTGTACAAGCATGAATGCATCCTTGCTATCCACGGAGCCAACTCCGTGCTGTCCTAGTAGTTTCCTTACTTCACTAACATCTACAGTACCATAACATTTCATCTCGATAAGTCACTGAGGCCCCAACATTAAACCGTCAAAGTCCAAAGTTATACCCCTTGTTTGGGGGAGCAGTTGTCCTTCATAAAAAAATGATGCTCTAAATATGTAAGTCATGTCAGTCCTCCAAGGCTGCCTTTTTTCGATCCCCACAGTTCAATAAGCCTAGATGCACAGAAGAACTAGAAAGGCACTTATAAGATTATCGAATGGGCAAACAAGTGACATGATGCATCAATTCGGAACTGTCATGTAGGGATCCCACCGCACTCCTGGCTGAAAATGCCCCAACTTCCAATGGGGGGGGGGTGCTGAAATGACAGCGGATGGCGCAGCTGGATCAGATAAACAAAACAGTAAGTCACTAGCACTCCAAAGGTTCTCCAAGCAAAGTTCCTTTTATTCCATGTGTACCGTTACATCACCAAGTGTAGCAACGTTTCGGAATGCATCCGGTTCCTTCATCAGGCAAAGTGAAGTAAAACAAAGTGACTTTGTTTTGCCTGATGAAGGAATCTGATGCGTTCCAAAGCGTTACTACACTTGGTGATGTAACGGTACATATGGAATAAAAGGTACTTTGCTTGGAGAACCTTTGGAGTGCTGGTAACTAACTGTTTTGTTTATCAATTCGGAACCAACACCATACAATGTACTATGGCTAAAGCTCTTAATAGAGGTATCCAATCATGTTGTAATACCAAAAGACAGTCCTCTCGTTATGCTTCATAGTCACTGTTCCATACTTTCAAATGGGTTCTGTTACTCTGGATTCAAACTGCAGGTGTAAACGAATGTGCTCCTATAAGCGTTTAAGAAAAATCTCACTTGCAGCAGAAGGACTCACCTGGTACGGTGGCCGGGATGCACAAAAACAACATGGAAAATTGTCTCTGTGTTAAACCACTTGCTGCCCAGAGCAATGTCTTACTATTTGCACACACATGATTAAATCTGATTTTTTTTTTTTTTTTTTTTAGCTAAAAAACAGCTTAAAACCCCCAAACAAAGATATATTTTCTGAAAGCAGAGGCCCTGTAGAATTAAAAAAAAAGCTAGTTGGAATTTTTATGTCGTTCGTTATTTGTGCAAACGTTTATCAGACCAGTATTTAAACCAGTATTTTTTTAGGATAAAAGGCACTAAAATTAAATTCAGTGCACAGAAACAAAATGTAATGTCCAATTTTTGGGTAAACTATAAAAGATCGGGTCACGTCGGGTAAATTGATGCCAAACATGTCGAGCCTTGAAACTACAAAAAAAAACTACAGTACCCCAAAATTCCCCTTTGGCAAAGCTTTCACTGCTCATCAGTTTAGTGTTAACAGTTATTGATGGCCCTAGAATTTTTGCTCACTCCTATTCTCATGGATTTCACACTTTTTTTGCTATCGCATGGCATATATGATGTGATAGGTACTCTTTATGGAGACATCAGGGGTCTGATGTCACCTTAGGTCCCCCAAAGAAGTTGATGAAGCAGAGATCTGCTTCCCCAACTTCTTCTCCTGGCTCTAGAAGCCAGAGAATGTGCCCAGTGACACCAGCAGTGATGTAATACACCTCACTTCTGGGTCCAGTGATCGAAAGAGAGATCAGCGGCTAGAAGCTTGCTGATCTCCCTCCGATCAATGTGGCGAGAACCCGGAGTAGCCGGCGGCGGAGGTGGGGGGGCACACACTGCTGCTCGGTATAAACGATCAGGTGGCTCTATAGCTGCCTGATTGCTTGTATCTGAACAGCCATTGTCAGCTGTTTACAACGTTGCTAAGAACATGGCTGCAGCCACAGCTGTGTTATTGGTGTAACCACTTTAGGAGGAGGACGTGTATACATGTCCACCTGCCTGAAGTGGTTAAAGTGGACCTTTTTACCCATTTTTTACAAAAAAAAATAAAAAATCAGCTCTGCATGCTGATTTTTAAAAAATCATCTTATATTCATTAGTTAAACAAGCATGTTTTTCATTTACTTACAAATTGAGTTAATTTACTTCCTTGGTCCACTTCTGGCACAAATGATGTAATGTGCCAAAGCGTTGCATCAGCAGAGCTTTGCTGGGGGATTTCATCTGTAGCGTCATGAGATCTCAGAGAAAGGCATTTTCCTCCCCTGAGATGATGTGCATGGTCACATGTCCTAGTCACATGTGCCAGAGTTCCAAGAAGTAAATGTAGAGCTCGTAAAAATGTCCACTGTCAGAAGACTGAGAAAGGAAAGAAAAACAAGTTATGCAAAACCTGCAATTATGTAGTAGTATGCAATTGTGGATTGCCATTATTAAACATTTCTAATGGTGTGTTTTGTTATTTTAAAGCTATGGGTAAAGTTCCTCTTTAAAATCTGATCTCCCAAACGTATTGTCTCTTTGGTACAGGGACGCACCTAGGTCCAACTCTGGATAACACACTTAAACTTATACCATATAAACGTAATTAAAAATTCATTAAAAGGCAGTTCAAGTGCATTATCCTACAGAAAACAGACCTTGTGTTTGGGAAATCCAGTGATGACTGTGTGGGCTTTAATCACAGAACCAGTTTGCCGTGGTGTCTTTATGCAGCCCCGGCCACTGCACCAGGTGAGTTCTTTCCCTGCTAGTGAATTCTCTGAGATTTTACCGATACACTTCGAGGAGCATATTCTTTTTACCCCTGCAGATTAATTCCGAGGTATGGACAGTATATGAGAGTATGCAGAGTTGTTTGAATAGTGACACAATGTGCAGTAACACAATGCATAAAGTGTTAACGGGCTCTTAGTGTTTTGCCTTACTGTTAATCCTTTTGCTAAATCCAGCCCTAGCAGAGAAATCCATGGCCGTCATTCTGCAGCTCATGACAGCTGCTCTGTGTGTAGTATCGGTAATACATTTTATGCATAGACCTATTTTGTGAGCTGTAATTTTAGATTTAGTACTTCCACAGTACATGTTCCTGTAATTTGAACATTTTTATTATTATGAAATGTTAAAACAAATTGGCTGTTGAGGCGAAATTACCAGCCACTGAATAAATGTGGTAAAAAGGAGGTATATTCCATGGAAAGCAAGCCGTTTCACAAAAAAAATATGCAGCGATACATGGTAGTTTGGGTAGGCTTGCTTTATTCATACCACTATACTGTATTTTTCCGTGTATAAGACTATACTTTTTCTTAAAATATTTACCTAAAAATGGAGGGGCGTCTTATACACGGGGGGGGGCTGAGAGGAGAACCGCGGTTGCGAAACTGCCGATACCTCTGCAAACTAGCCTCACGAGTGAAACTTCCAATTGCAGAGAAGAGCTAACAGGTTTCCTCCAATAATGAGCCTTATGTACCCGACGTCAGCTGATGCTGCGGAGAGCGTGTAGGAAGCGGTAATGTCGGAGCATTCTGAGCCCATAAAAATGTCAGAAAAAATAAATAAATACCGGTACCAGTAAGCGGCTGTCTTACTCTGCAAAATTTAAACTGGGTGTAATCAGTTATGCAAAAGAGCATGGAAAATATTGATTTCTGAATTTTGGGTAAGAAAAGTGGGGGGCGTCCTATACATGGGGGCGTCTTGTAGACGGAAAAATACGGTAGTTGTCATTTGATGAGTTTATAGAAAAAGGTGTATGTACATTTGAATAATTATCTGCCGAGTGTAACACCTTCTCTGCCAGTAATAATTTTATGATCTGGCCTTCCCTGATTGCACCCCATAAATAATGATTTCTATTGTCTAGCTCACCCTAATCATTTTAGGCATGTTAGATTTGTCCATCAACAATGATGATCAGTTAGAGCCCCATAGTATTTGTCACTTTTAGTGTATACAGTGCAGTCACCATCAAATGATGGTAAATTGTGTTCCATTGACTTCAGACCATGCTAAAACCCAACAGTGCTGCTCAACTGAGACCAGCAGCAATTTTCACACAGCCTGTGGGTGAATATCATATACAGATTGTTCAGCAGGTTAGAACATTTTCTGTTTTTTGTTTCTGACTGATGTTGGAAACACTTCTTTGGGAACCCTTAATGGCCTGTTCCTTGCCCATTGTTTGCAAGTTACGCTTGAATCATGTGTATCGCTTGCAGGGATCAGGCCGTGTGTGGTCATTTTTATGCTTTTTCTCTATCCCTTTGCTTGCTTCTCCACCTCCCAGCTTTTGTCTTTGTTCTCAAACCCGGTTGTTTATAAGCTTGTTATCTATTTTATTACTTGGGGTTTTGCCATAATATGCAAGTATGCCCACAATACTTGCATATTATGGCAAACACACCTTAGTGTGCTTTTCTCGAGCTCAGTATGATGAATCCTCTGTCCCCCACTGCTGCCATTTATGGATTTTGTGGGAATCCTTTTTGGCCATTGAGTGGTGACTGATGATGCAACCATTGCACATGAGCACAGGAGTTGCGTCCTTTCTGGTATCGGGCCCATTCACAGCCATGAATGAGCTGAGTGTGTACACGGCACATTGCCGTGTGTACATAC
>NW_017306736.1:648829-657743 GCF_000935625.1 Nanorana parkeri
AAAAAAAAAAAAAAAAAAAAAAAAAAAAATTGCTAGGGGAAAGAGAAATAACGTTTTTTTGGCAGAAAATACTTTTGCATGTCTCTTCTGCCAAAAATCCCATGCTCTCAGGTTTTTCTTAACTTTATTTCCACTTTACATCCATTGGGTGTAAAAAAACAATAGGACTAAAGGTTGCATTTCTATCTTCAGTATTGTGAATACTGGAGTTGTCAGTAGTATTTTCTGTAAATACTTGCAAAAGGTCTGTTTCCTTACCCTTACTTGGGTGCTTATCAGACTGATCTCCTCCACTTTGTAGATTGAGAGCAGAGCAGTAACCATAATATTTCTGATGTGACTGGGTGCATTGTCCAACAACCTGCATGCTATCAAGGTTTAGACAACAATACAGTGCAGTACATATTGCTGGAAACTGACCAACCCGGTGCACTTGTTTTTACTGTTATTGGAATGGCCGATTCTCCGTATGATAAGGAATAAGCCAAACAATAAATACAGTTTTCATGCCTTTCTGTCCTTTTTAAAAAAGAGCTGAGGGTTTGTTGTTTGTTTTTTTTTTCTTTGTATACTACTGCCCATTATTTGACAGAAAAATGTTCTTCAATTTCTTGGCCTTGACAGATTAGGGCTCTGCTGTAATTAAAATCTAATTTAATGGTCTGTAGTAAATTTTACTTATTCAGTAGAGTGGAATCCAGCCAAAACTTATATGTCTCATCTACTTTACAAAGGTGTATGGAACCGCAAGGACCTCTTTTTGGTTTTAATTGCCGTCTTTGACCCAATTAGTGAGATTTCCCTTGACTTTATGTGCAGTGACGTAACAAAGTACAGAAATCCTAGAGACCCTATTGCCAGACCATTAATTTCAACAACAAGCTTCTCATAAGATTATACTGTATGTGCATTTCATGTATTTTAAGCATGCTAAACATACTTTTGTAGACATCCAAAAACCCAGAGACTGCTATTGGGCGCTGCCTTCTTGAATGTAATGTCAACAGCCCCAGCAGACCCTGTTTTGTCACTCAAGTGACACTCTCTTTAGCAATGGTTTTTAACTTAGAATCAGGGGACTTCAACTGCAGCTCCTGACATCTCCTGGTGACCACCCATAATAGTGTGTGTGTGTGTACACACACACAGTTTAATGTGTCAATGTACAAATATGCATAGAACAAATAAACAGTTGGACATCCATAAGAAATGTGATCTGAATTTTTGACTCTACATAGTAGCCACCTTTTGCAGATATAACAGCCGAACACACTCATGGCACTTTTTCTACAACAGAAAACAAATATTGTTCTGAAAGGTCTTCCCAACACTGTTGCAGAAGTTCTCACAAACGTGTTGTACTTGTAGGTTGCTTTGCTTTCACCCTTCTGTCCAGTTCATCCAAAACCAGCTTGATGGGCTTTAAGCCTGGAGACTTTCCTGGCCATTCCTTGATTTGAAGCCTACCATTGGTTCTTTTCTCCTAAGGTTGTTCTGACACAGCCTGGGGATATGTTTTGGGGGTATTATCTTGCTGTAGGATGTACCACTGACAAACTAGGCATACACCAGAGAGTATAGCATGGATCTGCAAAATGCTGTGGTGGTTGTTTTGGTTTAGGGTGCCCCTCACTCTGTGCAAGTCACTGACTCTGGATCCAGGAAAAGAGCCCCAAACCATCACGCTTCCTCTTCCATGTTTGGCAGCTGAGGAGGAACCCCTTTTGCCTACTTAAAACCCTGCGTGATGAACCGAAGATCTCAAATGTTGATTCTTTGGTCCATCAGACCTTCTTCCAGACTTCAGTAGTCCACTGGCGGTGCTTCATGGCCCAGGCAAGCCTTTTTTTTTTCTTATTTTGCCATTTTCGCAAAAGCTTTCTTACTGCCACTCGACCTCTTTCCATACCTTTTGTGTGCTGTACCGTATTAGCCGCAAAGTGCTTTCTGGGTCCAGAGCTGAGGCACAGCCCCACATGTGACCCTGCCTCTGAAGGTCTAAATGAATAAAGCTGGTCGGGTTAAAGCAACAAAAGCTACTTCACTCTTTGCACTGCTAAAATTCCGGTCACCTCCGGTTTTACCTCAGCACTCTTATTATCACCAGCTTCCTGGGTTTGGAATACTTGAGGCCTTGTTTCATTACTGATACGCAGACATAACATGTTTTCCCAAATACACACAGAGGACAGTCCTGCTAGTAGTTTTGGGTGTATTTACCTGGTTTGCGCTGAAGGAACTGAAGCTTGTAATCCGGAACTTGGGTTAATGCTTCACTGGACTGGGTCAGGTTAAATGACTCCTAGAACCATGTTCTGGATCAAGGCTGAGTTCCTCAGTCAGGCCCCAGCGACCCCTCCCGGTGTTTAAGGTAGATTGGTCTTGACCGTTCTCTCACGCTTGTGTTTCGTAGAGGGCTGCGATGTGCAAGGAGGGGGCTGGAGGAGGGTGCAGCTGTGCTAAGAAAATTGCCTTTTCCTGAAGTCAAATTTGCTCGCAAGTTCAGTGGCCCATTGCAAGTAAAAATAAATTGTTTATGCCAAGTAAAATGTTGCAGTTAAGCAATTAAAAATATTTAATTTTTCTGTGCTTTTACCTGCATTTATTAAGTATGTTACAGGGTCTCTTTAATGTGGGCACAGAAAACAAAAAATATCTGACCGTTCTACCCCACTATGTGCTTAATTGCACTGTGTCTACTATTATGAAACGATTCTCCTCACGTTCTGTCCAGGCAATATAACTGCATGGGAAAATATCTCTAACAGCACAGATAGTAACACTTTCTATTTGCTGAGTCCCATATGGGTTGGATGTCCCTACAGTTGTACAGAGCACTCTGGGATGCAGATGCTGTGTCCAAAACCATGCTTTTTCTACGATGGATTCCATCTCTTTGGTTTTATTCTTGATGTTATTGTCAAGGATACCACAAGAGGTCAGAGCATACAGCTGCCTCAGCATAGGAAGTCCAAGGAAAGGTCCAGTCCCAGCCTTCAACTCCATTTGCTTCTGAAATTAGTACAACCAAGCAAGCTATGCCTGATTTTTAGACAGCAAAAAATATGCTAAGGCCCCAGGGAAGCCTCCAGAATAACGGTGCAGTTCTATTTTTCCAAATTGGGGGGTGGGGGGGATGTTTGCTAAACCTTGCGGGCCCTGGGGTAGTTTGCCCTTAAGGCATTTAGGTGCAGGAGTGACCCTTTATGCAAACAGGCCAATCCCTTGCGTCTGGCACTCTCTTCTCTATTTCTACTCGTGCAGATAAACAGATCGTGTCCTACCACTGAAGGCTCTCCTCCACCTAGATTCCCTTGCTCTAGTTTCTGTATAAGTGTGACCTCCGGAGCTGTGTCACATTCTGAACACCATCCTCCCTCTCTCATTGTATCTTTTTCATTGGGGCTTGTAAGGTTGTCATTGGTACCTGGTGCTTCTCAGTGTTATCACCCTCCTTTTAAACTTTGGGCTATAAACCCTCAATGTCATTCCCACACACCTGATACTTAAAGCGTTGGATTCTGCCCTGGTGCTTTTTCCTGGCATCCCCAAGGAAGAGAGCAGTTACTGAAGGCCCTACTAGGCAACATCTTCCTGAACAGCCTAATGCCTGTAAAATCCAGCTGGATCTGGCTTTGTCAAGGTTCAGTATTGGAACCTCTTTAACACCTGTAGTCGATTTTCACTATGCTTTTTTATTTTTTTTAACACTGTAATGCTTAGCATAAATAACACAATCACCTGTGCCTACAACGGTTATGAAATATAATTTACATATAAATAAACTTAATTGGTGATCTAAATAAAGTCTTTTCTTTCACACAATTTTTAAGACCAAAAAACAGTGCAGAATAAAAAAAAAAGGAGTTTATTTCCAGGAATGCAAAAACCTTAGAAGTAAAGTGTACATGAAAGTTGAGCACATACACTATATTGCCAAAAGTATTGGGACACCCCTCCAACTCATTGGATTCAGGTGTTCCAATCATCTCCGTGGCCACAAGTGTATAAAATCAAGCACCTAGGCATGCAGACTGCTTCTACAAACATTTTTGAAAGAATAGGTGGCTCTCAGGAACTCAGTGAATTCAAGTGTGGTACCGTGATAGGTTGCCATCTGTGCAATAAGTCCATCCGTGAAATTTCCTAAAATATTCCGCGGTCAACTGTTAGTGGTATTATAACAAAGTGGAAGCAACTGGGAACAACAGCAACTCAGCCACAAAGTGGTAGGCCATGTAAAATGACAGCGTGGGGTCAGCGCTTGCTGAAGCGCACAGTGCGCAGAAGTCGCCAACTGTCTGCAGAGTCAATAGCGACAGACCTCCAAACTTCATGTGGCCTTCAGATTGGCACAACAAGAGTGCATAGGGAGCTTCATGGAATGGGTTTCCATGGCCGAGCAGCTGCATCCAAGCCTTACAGCACCAAGTGCAATGCAAAGCATCGGATCCTGTTCCAACATGACTGCGCACCAGCGCACAAACCAAGGTCCATAAAGATATAGCGAGTTTGGGGTGGAGTAACTTGACTGGCCTGCACAGGGTCCTGAATTAGAGCAGAGACTGCCAGCCAGGCCTTCTCGTCCAACATCAGTACCTGACCTCACAAATGCGCTTCTGGAAGAATGGTCAAACATTCCCATAGACACATGCCTAAACCTTGTGGACAGCCTTCCCAGAAGAGTTGAAGCTGTTATAGTGGCAAAGGGTGGGCCAACTCAATATTGAACCCTACGGACTAAGATTGGGATGCCATTAAAGTTCATGTGCGTGTGAAGACAGGTGTCTCAATACGTTTGGCAATATAGTGTATGTATAAAAGCCCAATCAAAGGTGCAAACACTAATACTATAGATTTGTATAAAAAGTCCAATAAATAAGGAGTGACATTGAGGAGTTTAAAGTACCGTATACAAAAAAAGAAAGACAATGGAAGAATGGGTACCCCCCCACCTGCCACCTCCAATGGGAGGGCCCAAGAAAGAAAGAAAACATTTTTTTGTCACCAATTGCTAAAATGGCAAAATCTCCACAGGAGGGAATAAGAAGAAAATAAGAGAGAAGAGAATAAATAAAGTCTTTTCAACAAATCTTTGTGTTTTTCTTTCATTATTTCACTCCATGGAATACACACATTGACAAATGTGAATTATCAATATGTGATCAAAATAAAGTCTTCAATAAATCCTCATGTTGTATTCCATTAATTCCACTCCATGTGCTTGCACCTCTCTCCACTCAAAATAGAAAACACACTCATTGTTTGTTTAATTTGCCCTGCTAATAAGGAAAGGCAAAGGCATATATGTATATCCGTGAGGCCATAAATCCTTTTAATCTGAATCCTCCAGATGAGATACACTGCACCATTAACTGAAGGTCTGTATGCAGTTAGAAATGTAATCTCATGCAGCTAGATATACTGCTCCTCATATGTAGCTTGTCACTATTCATAGAAGCCATATAAAATGAAGCAAATAAGTCACAAATGGTGTAAAATCCCCAAATTTGAATAAATCATGAAGGTTAAAACAATATTGATGATAGGCTTGACAAAGCCCATTGGATGCAATGCACAGGTGGAGCTTGTTGACATAATTGGTGGGCAGAGCTACTGTTGGCCTCAGGCGGCATTACAGTCTAAGCTTACAGCAAGAGATGATTGTGTGGACTAGCCCCAGAGAGAGACCGCTATACAGAGAGCGCTTTTAATATTGCCCATGATGTTTCATATAGTGCACTAGTAACATGTCAGTTGATGTTTTTAACAATGCCTGCCCGACCTACTCTTGTTGGGATTTTTTTTCATACACCTACCCCTTGAGCCATGCAGGTGTCGTGGTCTCATATCCTTGGTTATCTACTGGATTTAGCAGTCATTTTCACACCCTTTGTAGGTTGACGTTTTGTTCAATTTAGGGTTCTTCCCTGGTGTATTTCACCTCGATGAGGTGGTTATCTGTCCCAACAATGTCTCAAGGTACAGAGATCTAGTTTCTTGACCCCATGGGATCAGTTGAGTAGAGACTGACTGGTTTGTCTTACAAGGATCTTTTCTGAGGTCCCTTGTCTAGTACATGTCTTTGCCAGGGACTTGTTCACTTTCCTTATTAAGCATGTTGGTTGCTGGTCCCCCCCCCCCCCTTTTTCTATGTGGAAATTTGTTATTGTGCCATTCCTTGGTGGACTCAGGCTGTCCAGCTTCTTGCTTGGTCTAGGGGTTGGTGCTCTATTCGGTATTGAGTCTATCCTCTCTGCTTGGCGACTTGGTCTTGGGCATCAGTTTGATTCTCTTTATGCTCACTTTGATGGTGTTGGCAGGTTGCCCTATCAGACGGGGAGGTTTGACCTTATTTGGTGCCAGTTTTGAGTGCTGGTCCTTCAGGCAATCCAACAGTATATGACTTCTGTGTAACTCAATTGACTCCAAGAAAAGGATTTCACGGTGAGTACCAAAATCCCGTGTTGTGTGTTTTTGTTGGTTTTTAATCCACCCAAAACGGCCGCCACTAATGCAGTATCTTTTGAGGATTCAGCCTTCCTATGTCTGCTCACCTGCCTCTGCCATTATGAGGGGTTTTTAAAATGAACAGTTGGATGTTCTATGTATATTACCTACTGGAGAATACAGTGCTAGTGAGACTTTTCCAGGTGCATCCAAAGCAGAGTGATTCCAATGTGAAGTTTGGGTAGGAGAAATTAATGGGTGGTAAAACCCACCAATGTCCATCTATAATGGAAATATATCAAATGTGGTTAAAGTTACCATTTTTGTTTATTTTCAGTTTATATCTATGCTGTGTTTTATTTGCTTTTTTATTTAATTTCTGAAACTGTTTCAGCTGACCTATCCTTTTATCGGTTTATTTCATCCTTGCCTTTGTTTGTTTTTGCCTTTTTTTTCCCTCATTTTTTTTTAGAATGTCCCAGAAGTGAAAAAGTATGGCCCTTTCCATCCTTATGTGAATGCCAAGGTGTGTAAACCCCTTTCCTGCCAAACTACCTTAATTTCCCTTTTCTATTCATGTCATGTTTTTTGTTTTGTTTTTTTTCTGGCATAGGTGCTTGATAAGAATCTGCTATCTTTCGCAGGCAGTAGTTTTCTTGCTATTGCTTTAGGCTGTCCTGTGTGCTGTTTTAGGTGGCCAGTTTTTAGTTATAATTTCAAGTAGCTGGAAAATCTGATGTTTACTGTCCTTTTTAATGTTTGTATCTGCTCTGATGTATACCTACATTTTTTTTTTTCATAACTACACACTGTTTTCTTGCTGTGCAGTAGTTATATTTTGCATGCTACTAACTATTTATGTTAGTCAGAAACTGTCGAATATAGAAGTCTAGAAAAAACAACATGCCAGTTTATGACGATGTCCGTAATCTCAGTTTTGGTGTACTTTAACAAAATGATTACATCTATAGCTGTCAGGCTAAAATAGGATTGTGTTTTTTGTTTCCTCCTAAGCTTGTAAGACGGCATACAAAATACCAACGGTGTTATTCACAAAGGAGTGAAGAGCTTGGAGAAGGCAGGAGAAATGAACAATCTAGGACAACATAGCTGAACTGGAAAGTGAGCTGAATTGGAGAATTTTTCAAAATCGGCTATTTTGGCCTAGATTCTTCACTTCTCCTACCTTCTCCAAACTCTTCACCCTTTTGTGAATAACACTAAGTCTTTAACGCAGTTTATGTTTTATAATTTTTTTATATAAATTTATTCCCTATTTAGTGTCCCTCCTTAGTGGGCAGCCTGGCATTGCATGTACCTATATCTCTAGTGAGAAAACACGACGGCCGCATACTGGTACAGACTGGAAAGGTCCAGACGGACCTTGTATGCTCTCTGTAACTGCAAGCTGGTCTTGGTTCTCACAAATTCGGTGTAATAGCCTTACTCTGGATACGATTAAAGCTTAGGCTTAACAAACATGCAACGGCTTCTTCTTTGCATTAACCTATCCTTTATACTACATAAGGGTATCCGACATGCTTGGAAGAATCTATTATGCAGAATATAATAGAATTACTAATAAATCAGTAATTGGTCCTCACATCTCAGAGTATTTGTAAAACTACATGCGTTGCCCTTTAGCAAGTAGATTCCAACTTTATCCCTTTTCGGTTTGAAAATTAACAGAAACAGTTTGGTTGGCTATTACTGACCATAATGATTCCCTGCTGCCCCCCTTTCATCTTCCTTTCCCACCAGAGGGCTGTTCAGGCTTTATCCAGAACTAGAATTTACTTCTTGGAGATAAATTGCCCATAAACTTTAGAGGGTAGTCGGTCTTGCAGTTTCGATCATCTTCTAAGAAGAGCTCTCATCCGGCAAATTGCAAAACTACCAGAGTAGGATAATAGGGAACATTAGGAAAGCTGTCCAGATCTCTCTTTGGCTGAAGTTTATACCAGTGGCTGAATAGTAATTTTCTCATTCGCCCAATATGGCTGATGCTCCCATCAGTGGCTGGTTGGCATGGAGGTGTTTCACAGACATGAGATTGTCACCCTATTTACCTGAAATGGGTACCCTAAGATGCTTGCACATGGATAACATAGTAGAAAATAGTTGTCTATGCATATCCTTTGTGCAGGATGTCTCGTACAGCTCAGCCCCGTCCTGTAGTTTTTCATGAGTTATCATTCTCTCAGAATGCTCCTCTCAGGCAGACCTTGTTCAGGGTATGGTCACATGGCTAGACTTCAAAGACCTACTTTTACCAAACTTCTTTTTTTTTATACATTTCTACTCTTGCTGTTTGTTGAGACATGTCCTTAATGTATTTCTGCAGACTGGTAAAATTTATTGACAGGTTCACTTTAATGATAATAAATCCTTTACAAGTTTTTTTGCTCCTTGACACTATTTTTCAAAAAACAGGTTTTTCCATGTGAATAAACAGTTTGTAGAC
>NW_017306736.1:657772-658390 GCF_000935625.1 Nanorana parkeri
GGTCAGATTACAGACACACAAATTGAAATTGTTGCCCCTATGTTCACTGCTCCTAGGAGTGTTCAGGTCCCGCAGGGAATGCATAGTTACGAATTGCAACACTGCAACTGATCATGTGATTTAGTAAAGCCAAACCAATTGTTCTGAAACATCTGCAAGTGCACTTGAATGACCGATTAGAACATTTGCAGAAAATGAGCACATCATAGAGTGTTGTTTTTTTTTTTTTTCTCTCAGTAAAATGCATAGTGCTCTACCTCCTTCAGGCGGTTTGTAGAAGCAGTTGTAGGATTACAGCATTAATGATGCTCGACATTGTGGCTGTATTTATTTTAGTGCATTGTGAAGGCACGGCCTTCAGAGCATCGGTTTGCATTAGACTATCTGGTTCTGAAGGCCTTTTGCAGCAACCAGAGCTAATATGTATATAGTGCCTAGTAAGGCTTTCCTATTCTTCTGAAACCTGCAGAGTAATTGGAGGATACACAAAGAAGCTGACCTTCTGAAAGTTTAAAATATCTATAAGAGAATATAGCCCTTTTTAAAAAAAAATGTTTTTAAATCATTTGGCCATATAGCATTATAGCATTAACAATTATGCAAGCACGTGGTCACACC
>NW_017306736.1:658446-665830 GCF_000935625.1 Nanorana parkeri
TATATATATACCCATCTACCCATTTATATTGCTATATATATATATATATATCAAAAATTTCTTGTATCAATTTAATTTTTACACACTCATTTTAGGAGAAATCCTCTGGTGTTATGTAGTGCGACTGCAGATAGTTAAAGCGCTAATACCGTAGACAGCTTTATTTACAAAGTTTGTGTACCCCCTAATGTGTCTTGCATGACCTAAAGTAACTACTATTTATGATTTTCTGGTGGTCCTGTATACTGGGTGAAAGTAGTGTGTTTGAATGGTAAGCAGGTGGTGGGATACTAAGCAGCTTTATATGTTTACTATTTTTGCACAATTTGACTGTACTTTTTAAAGTATGCTTACCTCTTCTGTTCCACAGAACAATGATAATGAGACGGCTCTACACTGTGCAGCCCAGTATGGGCACACTGAAGTGGTTCGTGTTTTGTTGGAAGAGCTGACAGACCCCACAATGCGCAACAACAAGATGGAAACTCCGCTTGATTTAGCAGCTTTGTATGGACGCTTAGAAGTAGTGAAACTTCTTCTTAATGCACATCCTAACTTGCTGAGCTGCCACACACGCAAGCACACACCTCTCCATCTGGCTGCTCGCAATGGACATCGAGCAGTTGTCCGTGTTTTGCTGGATGCTGCTATGGACATCAATTACCAGGTATAACTACATAAATATAAAATGTAATATACCACAAACATTTAATTGTTTCTTTAATGTTGTAGCAACTATTCTTGCATTCAGTTGATTTTAAGAAATCTATACATTTAACAATTGCAGTTAAAAAATACTTTATAGATTTGAAGGTGTTTATATTAGTAGCTGTGTGCAGGGAGGTTGTGACGCAGATTAGGCTATTTATGATATATATCAGTATGCTGAACAAAAAAACACTTCATAATTCCAATTGCTAACAAACAATTGGATGTCAAGTTTCAAAGGTGTATATATAATTATTGTAAATCAGTTGTCCATTGTGCAGCCTAGTTCTTGGGGACATACAGATCTTTCAAATTTAACCTTAAAGTGTATCTAAACCCAGGAACAACATTTTACCTGGCAGCTTATCATTCTTTACATGTGGTGGCTGTATTAGTTTTCTTTTTTCTTTTTGTTCACCTGATGATCCTTCCAGTAACACACTTCCTGTCTCGCTCACTGTACTTTATCTATGGATAAGCAGCATTGTCCCCCCTAGGCGGCTTGTTTCTCATTTTGTACTACAGAACACATCCCTTTCCCCTCATCTCCATTATATGGGGTGATGTGTTTTGTACTCCTTCCAGATAAACGAGCACTGGAGAAGACTGTGACTTTTTATATCCTTCTCCATATGTATAAGCACAAAAGTCTGTTCCTGAGCCAAGTATTTGTCTTAATGTGACAGCTGAGCAATATTGGTGCCTGAGTGCAGTTGGTTTGTGCTGCCCTATCCCTTTTGTGACTGGAGATCATTGAAGGTTTGTAGCCTATGGCAAATTTTGCAGGGTTTTACTTATGCCCCCATCCATGGGGTTTTAGTCTAGTTCCCTGGAACAGTTAGTCCCAGCTTCTTTAAAGGAGAACTATGGGGTCAGTGTTTTTCCCCATAGTTCTCCTTAGGGTAACGGGAGGACACAAACTAGCGTCCTCCCGTCACCCTAAGCTCAGTATACCGCGAGCTGTATGTCGCGGTATACTGAGACGCCGCACCTGGAGCGGATCCCGACTTAGATGACGGGATCCGCCCAGCTGCGTGAGTGACAGCTGGCTCTGCCTATCTAGAGGCAGAGCCAGCTGTACCCTCCCCCGTCCGTTCCGCCAGTCAGCGCTGGCAGATCGGAGTGGGGAGAGGGGAATCCAGCCCCTCCCCCTGTCACGGCAAAGAGCCGTGACAGGATCGAGAGGTGAGGGAACCCGGTATGTTTTCCCTCACCTCCCGATCTACTGAGCCGACCTGTGACGGTCTCATTGTCACAGGTCGGCTTAGAACTATGACGTGAGTGGAAATCACTCATGTCATAGTTCTCCTTTAAGAAATCTCATAATGAGTGGGTCCCCTGACCTCGACTACATTGGACATCACTTAGGTGTTGTACGTCACTCCTTGGAAGGCTCCTACACTGAACTTCAGGAGAGTACTACTCTCAACCACACGGTCTCACTTAGGCTGGGTTCACACCTGGGCGTATTTTTTCTGCTCGTTTTGCAGTTCGTTTTTTTTTCCGCTTTTTTTTAGCACGTTTTTACGTTCAGTGAAACGCATGTTTCACTAGCGGTATGAAGTATGATTTTTTTTTTTTCTCTATCTAAAATTATTTTTTTCACTTTCAAAACTCCCGCCGGCTCCGCCCCCCTGCGACGCGGCCACTCGCAAAGGGACGGAAGTCGGCAGCCGCCGGAGGACACATCGGGGCTCGCGGACAAGGTAAGTCCTACGCTGTATTCCCGAGTGTGGCTCGGGGTTACCGCTTTGTTAACCCCGAGCCACACTCTGGAATACCAATGGAAACGCGCGGAAAAATGCCCCAATGAAGCTCCTGTACTTGTTTGGGCGTAGGGCGTTTTTCAGCGCTTTTCCATGGGCTGAAATACGCCCAGGTGGGAACCATGCCCATAGGGAAGTATGGGTTTTCACTGTTTGAGTGTTTTACAGCGCTGTAAAACACCCAGGTGTGAAACTGGCCTTAGGGATGTGCTTTTCTATTCCCTTCACCAGAGGGAGAGGTTTGCACATGTGGGTGTGCCTTATTTCCTTTATAGCAGGAAGACCCAGTCACTGGAGAACCCTTTGTTCCGAAAGCTCAGCAGACAACACATGCTGAGATCCTGTTGCAGGTGCTCCCTATTTGGTGATAGAATATGTCTGGAGGCCTTCATGGGACCTGCTCTTTGGAAGTTAGTTTTTTCTTCCATGGCTGTTTCTTCAGATCCCTTCCTTCTCAGGTCATTGTTCTTAGTTGTTGGGCTAACATTCCTGCCCTTTACTCCACAGCTGTGGAAGCTTCACTGGGCCTGGGTAAATCAAATGACTCTTAAAACCATGTTCTGATTCAGGTAAGGCAGGTCATGCAGAGTTTTCTTAGTTAGGCCTCATACCGTAGACACCTTCAAGTGTTTTAGTGGATAGGTCTTCCAGATTCTTTACTTCTGCTCTTTGTGTACCAGTCTGGAGTTATAATGCCTCTCTACCTCCCTTAGCTAATCAGACTGTCTTCAGGGTTGCTACCAGTCTTAAGGGTCTTTTTGGCTGTCCTTTGAGATACTGCACCATGAGACTTTTCTTTTTTTTTTCTATATCTCGTGCAAGACTGGTTGCATGGCATAGGTAACCTCATTCTTCTCCCTCCTTTTCTGATTCCAAAGGTTTTGAAGTGTAAGACTTGGGCCTTTAGTTTGTAACCGGTTGGTCTCCTCTTTTGTCCACTTTTCCTTCTAAGGACCTGTTCCTCTGGTGTTTTGATCCAGTGTACTTTGTTTTGGTTGACAATGTTATGTTGCTGGTTTATTCTTACTTGTCAGTCAGTTGCTTTTCTCCACCCCTTTGAGCCCGCACCAGCAGGAAGCTTGGCCAGGAGGTAGCACAATTCCATAGGTGGAGAGGGCTATGGCCTGCAAGGAAGGAGGGGGCTATGGCCTGCAAGGAAGGAGGGGGCTGTGCAAGGGAATTTGCTCTTAGGAGTAGCCCAATTTCTAACAAGTAGAAAAGTACATTTTAATTCATTCAAAAATAAATGAATGACAGGAAAACACTGCAAGTAAACATTTATATTTTTAATTTGCTTTACTATACAACTGTACTCGGATTTCTGCAAGCCTTTGATAACTGTTTGTTTTAATTGAGTGTGCATTTTTAAATGTTGTTGTGCACACTATTAGGCTATTGTATGTTGCAACAGATTTTGGAAACAAACCCTTTCTACTTGGTAAAAGTACATTGATTTTGATGTTATACCATAAAACATAATTATAGCCCGGCTGTAGACATATTATATGTCAACATAGACAGATGTTGACATATTCCTAACAAGCAGAGCTAAAATGTAAAGCAAGCTCTCGCAGAGGTTTGTAGCTGCAGACACTGTGGAGCAATGAATCCTCATCCCTAAAGTGGACAACACAATTACACTTTCCTGCATTGTATTCCCTCCCCCTGCACAATCTAAAAAAGCTGACTTTCTTTGGGGTGAAAATGATATATGTTCCTGTTGCTGCAGCCTTCTAGGATATCTGACAGATATCCCAGGAGTCATCGGCTTTCAGGGCAGCATTGGTGGAGCAATGACCTGGTGCACAGCCAGCTGCAAAAACCGGGAAGAGACAGCCAGTTCTCAATAACATAGGAGAAGACGGCAGTGGCGAATAAACCGGTGTTCAGCGGGTCACAACATGACGACGCTGGAATCGTTGGGTGTGTTAGTCTGTTTATTGAGGATAACCAAATAAAAAAGGTAAGGGGGGAGTGGGGGGGTCTTTAATTTATGTAAATGTGCAGCAGAAGCACTGAACATGTTGCCTAAAGCTTGGGCTACACTGGCAATTTGAATCCCTTGCTACAAAGAGCTTTAATTGTTTACTGGTAGTTACCTGCGTAGGCTAGTGCTACATAGTGAATTTTTAGTAGCTTATCCTACTATAAAAATTGTTAGTTATTGAATTGCTAGTTGTAGCAAATGACAGCTAAACAAGTGAGACAATTATCTCCCTATGGAGCAGGCTACAAAAGTAGCCAATATGCATAGGAACAGCAATGTGCAGCTTGCTTTGTAGGGTGCCATTTGTTTAGCGATCATTTGCTATAGCTAGCGATTTAAGGCTACATTCACATTGCCACTTGCGTTTTTGTGCTCTATGTGCAGAGATAAATCTGTCAGGCTTGATGCGTTAAGTGACGTGCGTTTTATGTGTAAGCATTTGGATGTGTCTGGTACCAAATCCTAGTATCAAATCGCGATCACATGCGTTTTGCTGCGTTAAGAAGTTAATATTCCTAGATGCATCTTGACTTCTATTTTTTTCTAAACGCAGAAAACTGACTGCAGCATCTAAACACAATGTGTAAATAGATCCATTGAAAATCTTTAGATGCTAATAATTCGATATCTCTTTCTAGCAAGACATTAAAATTGCCCATTTAGCCTAAGCCAGCGATCCCTGCTAAGGTGAAAGAGATGAGCCTTGCAAACTTCTTATCTCTGTTGTAAACACAGAGTTAGTGCTGGAAGGGGGGAGCAGAGTGAGCTGTCAAGAAAACCAACTAGACTACAGTCCTTCTGCTTTTGACATTTTAGGCTGAATTGCTCCACAGTGCCTGCAATTACAGAGGTCACTAAGGAATTGTTTTAATGCTCATTTACCGTTAAGCAGCATATAAATACTTAAATCTCCATAGCCTGGCCACATTAAGCCCTGACATGGAGTATTGAAGCAAAGAGGAGCAGTATGGAAGTCAGGCTACTGGCTTTTTCAGGAGAGGGCACTAATGGCAACCACATGTTTTTTTCATTACGGGTTTACTTTTTTTTTCTTTCCGTTCAATAAATCTTTATTAAGATAAGTGCAAACAATAGACATTAGGTATTATAGAACGGCAATAACAGTATGCACATTAAAATATAAACCAAGTAAAAATAGAGGGCAGAGCAAATGAAACCGCATGCAAGCAATAATTATGAGAAATTACACATCGTCTAATGAAAGACCAGAGGGCCCAGAAAACAAGCCAGAGGTGTTTGCCCCTCATAATTCCAAACCCTAGGAAAAGATGAAAGAAAGGAAAGACAGAGGGAGCAATTTTAAGGAAGTGAGCAAGAGCAAACGAAGAGGTGAGACGAGCGGAGAAAAAGAGGAGTAGGAGAGGGGTAGGTTAAGGAGGAGGAGGGAAAGGAAGGGGAAAAGGAATGTGAGCGACAATGGCAAAAAACTAAGAGTTGATGAGCAAAAAAGGGAGACTTCAGATTGTCAGGGAGTCCATGTGGAAGGTAAGACTCAACCCAGGGCTCCCACAATTTCTAAAACTTCTACAGCTCCCACAATTTCTAAAACAGAGTCCTGTTGAATGGCTATAAGTTTTTCAAGGAACATAACTCACGATACTCTGACCTCAACAAAAGGTATGGCTGAGGACCTCCAAGCTCTCCCTATGACCTGTTTAGACTCCGTAAGGATAAAGGTGATCAGCCTAAATTGGCGAATAGTGCACACTTGTGGTTTTTTACGTAATAAGGCTTCCAGTGGGTCTTTACGAAACGTCTTGGCCGTAACAGTATACAACAACTGATTAGACTCTACACCAGAATCTTTTGAGTTTAGGACAAGTCCACCAGATGTGAATGAGGGAACCCTCCACCCGGCAATATGGCCCGGGAGATTCGGAGAGGCACAAAGTACCACCTAAAGAGCACCTTGTAGTTAGCTTCCTCAGCTTGTACATTCATTCAGAGATTGTGGACCAAATTTGAGCCCAAGTGTCTTTAGTGACGGAGCAATCCAGTTCTTGTTCACATTTGGACATGTATGAGGGAAGAGGTGTCTAATTTATCTAATAGAAGGTCAGATTAGAAATGGTTCCAAATCCGCAATTGCCCTCATGCAGAAGCTTTTCAAAGGGAGTAAGGGGAGGTATCGACTGTAGCGAGCCCATTAGTGTAAGCAAGAAATGTTTTATTTGTACCAATTGAAAAACATCTCTAGACGTCAGCTTATGTTTGGCTTGTAGAGTAGGAAACGGTAGGATGCCCTTATCTGAGCAAAAGTGTTTGACCAGGTTCAGAGAACGAGAGTGCCAGTGCTTGAAAGCGAGAGGGTTAAGGTAACCGGGTAAAAATAGCGCGTTAACTAGGATTGACATCAGGTGAAAGTGAGGCGACACGCAACCCAAAGAGCGTTTCAGACTATCCCAGATCCTCAGAGTATGTCTAGTAATGGGACTAGTCACTACCCTCCAAAGTTTAGGGGGCAACCATGGGAGGTTAAGCAATATTGGAACACATAAGCAGGTTTCTAAAGAGACCAATAGGGGCACCTCAACCTCCCCAAATCATTGCACCAAGGGAGCCAACAGGGCAGCTTGACGGTATTTATGAAACAAGGGGAAGCCCAGACCCTGCCCCCTCCCCCCCATCAGTATGATACAATATAGGACCAAGTGAGACACCCTTGGGACGGAACCACAGGTTCCCTTTTGATTCTAGGTGCACAGTTTTTAGCTGCTCCATGGATTTGCTTATTACTTCATTTGATTTTGGTGATGCTTATGAACCTTGCTTCCACAGACAGAAAAAGGAAGTGCGTTACATGAAGCTGCCTTATTCGGAAAGACTGATGTGGTACAGATGCTCCTAGATGCAGGTACAACATACAAATTCAATTACTAATATATATATATATATATATATA
>NW_017306736.1:666026-711952 GCF_000935625.1 Nanorana parkeri
TATATATATAATTTCCACATTGCTTATTATATTAAATGCAATTAAAGTGATAGAGATGTTTGTTCTCATTAGGGATTAAGCCACACTTCCTGTGAGTGCTCAGTATGTAGAACCTAGATCTGGGTGATCAGACCTAACCAGTTCCCAGCCCCTGACTGGCAGTCCTGTCATTTGCTGACAGGTGTTCTTTCCCAAGTGTGTTAGAAACAGAGATATTAATTTTTACTTGTGCTGCTGGAGGATTCTACCTTCAGGAATTAGTGTAGTTGAAAATTACATGTGCCTTCTAAATCTAAACCTGTTCTTGCAGGTCCCACTCTTCTGTCTGCCAAGAACCCTATCTTTTTTGCACCTGTTCACACTGTTCTTCACCCCATTGCTGTCTGCTGCATTCAGCACTACACTCTCTAATCCCCAGAGCTTTGTATAATACCTCAACACTGAATTCCCTGGCTGCTGTTTTGTCACTGCTTTTTCTTTTTCAAACCTACCTAGGAAAGCTAAAATGTGTTGCTTTGGACAATGTTTAAGACTTTTTATGTTCAGGCATTTTATTTACATGCACTCTTTTTTTTATCACAGTTGGTGCAGATTTTCTTCTCATAGACCTCAAATATTGGTTGAAAAATGTTTAATATTCTTGGCAAAGTTTTGTGTTTCTTGTGTTGTCTCAAAATTAGGTATACAGTGATAAGGAGAAATTACTTGGTGTTCTCGCTTTTCTTTTTCTAGGAATTGATGTCAGCATCACAGATAACAAAGGAATGACATCGCTGGACATTGTACAAGAGTTGCCTTCACAAAAGAGCCAGCACATAGCATCTTCTATCCAGGGTGAGAGCGTGTGAGGATGTGTACCTTGAAAGTAGTATTAAACTCTCAAACCTTTTTTCAATAATGAATCCAGATCAAACAAATATATTTTGCCCAGCAAAGGACATCTATGCCCAAACACTTAAAATAATCATGTTTCTGAACAGCTGCTTCCAAGTATCTCAGCTCAGTTCCCCTGAACTTCCTGTCCAGGAAAAGATAATAAAGGACAGTGCAGACTCCCGCAACTGTTCATCTACTAGCTTGGAGAAGGGAGGAGAGGAGACCAGGGGGGATTAGCTTGATTTGCTCTGTCTGTGTGTTTGTGGAGACACACACAGGTTACCAGCATAAACATGGGTGACTGCAAAGCACTCTGCTTGAGAAGGGAGTCCCTCTAAAACAGGAAGTCAGGACCAGTGCTCAGGAGACCAGCTGATTCTGCAAGAAACTAAAACTTAAACCTCAAAGAACAGCATTCATTTTTAAGTGATTTCATCAGCATTTGGGAATAGCTTAAAATCCTTTTGACTTTATTATCACTTTAACTCTAAAACTGTTGGAGTTCTTTGCAGATACTCTGTAGAAGTAGATTTAGTCATATATGTAAATGGAATGTGTAGTGGTTTTGAATATATTTTCTGTAAATTATTTACGTCTAAAATAATTCACAAATATTTTGGTATTTTTTCAGTCAGGTAGTTATGCCTTATTGTATATAACTTTTGTTTTCTCATGTTCAGCCTGCAGGAGGAGCTCTGGTCTCCGTCTTTTGATTTTATTTTCCAAAAAAATAGTTGGTTTACAGAGCTTAGTAGCTCAAGCTGCAAGTTACATTTACAGCGGTCATTCATCCCCCGCCCCTTACTCCCATTCCCTCTGCTTTCTTTAAATGACCACATAAACGTTTTAGGCTGGTCTCTTACTATTGTGATGTGTTAATCTATGGTTGTATCTTATCTGAAATGTTAATTTGTAAGAAAATATTTGATATATTGTGACAGATGGATGGTCTGCCACTATGTAACTGTACACATAGTGCCTGTTTCAGTAAGGAAAGGGTGCTTAACAGGTGAGAAACTGACAGAGGAGAGTATTTTCTAGTCAATAATTTCTCCTATGGCCTGTGAGAGCATCTTAAAGTGACATTAAACCCTCAGATTTTTTAACATAAACCAATACTGTAATGTGTGCCTTACTGTAATCCATGGTTGTTTCCCTTCTCTTTGCTGCTCTTCCTTTTAAATCCTCATGTCTTCTTATGCTTGGGGAGAACTTCCCTTTTCAGCTCAGGGCCTCTTCCTGTAGTGCTGGCTCAGGTTTCAAGCCCATACAAATCTATACACAGACACCGTGTATCCATTCCTGAGACAAGGCAGTCTGCTGCAAAACAGAAGTTCTGCCCAGCATGAGAACAGATACAGATTTAAAAGGAAGAGCAGCAAAGAGAAGGGAAACAACCATGGATTACAGTAAGGCGCACATTGCAGTATTGTTTTATGTTAAAAAATCTGAGGGTTTAATGTCACTTTAAAGCCTGATAGGTGGAGAACACTTATCTGGGCATGTCTGACCTATACAGACAGACCACCGAAGACAGACCGGTGTGTCTGAGCTAAACAAGTAGCAGTCCGTTTGTGAGCAGACAACCGGTCCAGTCTGGTGACCGAAGATAGGCAGAGCCAGCTGTCACTCACGCAGCTGGCCGGATCCAGACATAATTGTCGGGATCCGCTTCAGCTGCGGCGTCTCAGTATACCGTGAGCAGTAGCTTGCGGTATACTGTGGCGTCTCAGTATAACGCGAGCTCTAGCTCGCGGTATACTGAGCTTAGGGTGACGGGAGGACGCTCGTTTGTGTCCTCCTGTTACCCTAAGGAGAACTATGGGGAAAAGCCCCATAGTTCTCCTTTAAGCAGAGAGGCTGAGATTGGGGCAGTTTAGGAGGAAGTGGGCACAGGTGTAAAATGAGGAATAATATTGCGTGCACATGCTATGTATCTTTTTGGCTCATGTTCTTTTTCTTTTATCCTGTATGTCATCAAGGCCACAGTGCAGTCAGACAAGCTGCAAAAGATCCAGAACCGGAACCAGCAGCCAAACCTAGTACATCTGTTTGTATAGATTCACAAGCAGGTAAAAGTTCATTAAACATTACTTATTTTAGTTCTATGTTTAGCAAACATACTGTACATCTCATCTTTTGTAATGTAGGGGATTTATTGTTTTCTGGCTAATTTTACAAACCACCTTCTTTTTAGGTGGAATGCAAAGAGCACTTCTGGATTTGCGGTTAGACTTAGACAGCATCTCACTGACTGAGTCTCCTTATGAAGCACTCTATAATGCTTCCTCCTGCCACTCTTTGGATAGCATATGCAGTGGACGGTCTTCTGATAGGGACTCCCTGTGTCGTGAAATAGCAAAAACACGAAGGGTGAGCATAGTTACATACCTCTCTCTGTATTTACCCCCTGTCTTAGCAGTTCTATTTTTTTTTAAAATCCTAATATACCTGTTTCATAGAAGGATCGACCTCCTCCACCTGCTAAGCCTCCACCAGAAGAAGATGAAGACTTTGAGAGGAGACAAAATGCAGGTGCTATCCGGGAAGTAAGTTTATTTTGTTTGCTACTGCTGTCTGTTTAATAAGCTCTCTTTACTGTATTTTATTAAAGCTTAGAGACATTAGCAGCATTTGTATTTAAGTAGAGTGTAAAGTGACACTTAGGAGTTAAATCTTAAAAAATGCATTCATGTACCTTAACAATATAGGACCTTATTTGTGTATCACTCTGTAGATCCTCAAATCATCTCTGAATTCATGCTGACACTGTCCTACCTTCTGTTTCCGATGGTCCCTGTGTGTGTTGTAAAGTAGCCACCGCTCCAAGCTCACTCCTGTGATAGACTCCAATCCCATGTTTAGTTTACTAATTTGTATTGAGATTGTAGACCATCATGGGAAGGAGGTTGAAGCAGTTGCTACTTTACAACGCACACGGGGACCATGGGGAACAAAAGTAGCCACCCTCCAGAAGGAAGGACAGTGTCAGCATGAACTCAGAGATGATTTGAGGATCTACAGCGCAAATAACGTACATTTTTGTTAATAGTTAAGGTACTTGAATTCATTTTTAAGATTTAAGTCGTGAGTTTAGTGTCCCTTTTAATACCTGTGTTATGGCTAATGTTACTGACCACTCACTCCTAGTACTAACTGGCTGTTGCCTGTAAATTTCTCATGTCAGGTTATTAATACTATTGTTACTAATATTACCCATTATTTATTTTTAGCATTGTGAGAACCGAAAAGCCAAACGGTTTCTTAAAAGGGGTCACCCAAAATGTATCTGTGTTCTTTATGATTGTGTATGTATTGGGTCTTCTTTAGAGCTCTCTCTTTCCTACATAATATGCATAATTCAGGCTTAGCACCTCACTGGGCAACTGTCGTAAACAGGAATAAAAGCAAAATGCATTAACTGTCATGAAAAGGGAAGAAAGTGAGACGTGACCTCCCTATGAATGAATCATTCAGGTTTGAACAGATCACAGCCCACTGAAAACAGAAATGTGTACTGAGCCATGCAGTACACTGTTTCATACCTTGAAGGATGTTGTTTGGTACTCTGTGATTTTAATCTGATGAGAATTGCAGTATAGCAGCAGAAATAATGAAACCCATCTTATTGACCTTTTTCTTCCTCCCGATATACATTGGCTGTCTACTGTGGGTACAGCCATCCCAGCTCAGTCATTAACATTTTCTCTGGGTTTGGTTTAAAAAAAATAATGTCTGTGGTAACCTTTAATAACCTGCATACTAGGGACGAGCAGGTTCAGGTCCACCAGGAGTATCACCTGAACTGTGGGTGAATGAAATGAGCGGGTTTGGCTAGTTCATCCACTTGCCTGAACCTCTGGCTCCTGAAAATGGAAGGATTACTATTGGCACTAAATAAAGCTTCTGTCCGCCTGTTTGTTTCAAATTGTAAACAAGCCGGTGGGCATCCCAGGTAACGTCTTTGACCAAATATGGTCATTACCATATTGGTCAATGATGTCTGTCAGCAGCAGCTGTCCCAGGAGCTGTCATTTGTGGTAGGATGCAATGGGGGAGGGTTGCCTTGCAAGTGTTGCTTTGATGTCATCGTAGAGTTGAGGCTCATTGTGATTAACGGTGGATCTGCATTGCAGGTTGACCTGATTGGCCCACACTTGCTGCCCCTCCTTTTCTCGTCACCCAGGCTGCATGCCTGGTAAGGAGTCTGGTTTGGATTTTAAAGGGATACCCCGTGCAAAAAAAAAGAAGAGCAAGGTCCCTCATATCCCCTCAAAATATGTACCAGACCCTCATCCTAGATAGTGTTCTGGTATGGAATTTTAAGAGGGGGCCCCATGCGTAAAAAAAATAAATAAATCCATGTAGAGTCCTCCCCTAAAATCCATACCAGACCATTATCCTAGTTAGAGGACTTGGTATACATTTTTAAGGGGGAACCCAAGCAACAAACCAAAAACAAATAAAAAGCATGTCTCGCCACACCCCCTCCCAACCAGTCCATAGCTTGCCTTTTAATTTTTATTAAAAGATTCGCTCCCTGCCAAATGGGTGTATTTAATTTGTTTATGTATTTTTTTGCATTGGTGCATGGCAGTACCCATTACACATGTCCCCTTTTTTTTTACTAAAAGTTTGCTAATTGTCCTTAGAAAAAAAACAGGGGAAAAAAAAATTTAACATTTGGCTCCCATAGACTTCAATGGGTTGTGTACAGTCTTTTCTTTGGTCCTAAGAGTCAACGTAGACTTCAATTTGATAACAGATGTGTTTGCAGACATGGCATGCTACCAGAACTAATTCTGGTCTATTCTTAAAACTGTTTTAGACCAGATTAGGTTTACTTTTAGGTAGATTTAAAGACAAAATAAAACAAAAAGATCTAGTGGGAACTTGTGAATATAGATTTACTTGTGTTTGACTTACTATTGCATTTTTATCTGCATAAAAGAAAAATGTAATAATGACAGCACTAGAGTGTATGTATCACTATAATAGTGTATGAAACAAACCTAAAGTTTGTGCTGAAATGTCAGGCCTGCCATCTTCCTGACTAGCCAGGAGTCCCTTTCCTACTTTCTTCCCTCTGTCTTTGGACACTGTCATCTAGCCTAAGTTCCTAGCTTGTGATGTTAGCCACTGTCCTCTGGCCTAAGCTTCCAGCTACTGATGAGATCTCAGGCAGATATGTGCCACAGGGGTGATACAGGGACACACAGATGGTACTGCACAGAAGAGGATCAGGGAACCTTGCTGGTCAGAACACAGTCCTTGGGAAACCATGTTGTGCTGTAATTATATACACATGTATGTACATGTTAAAACCTGACAAATTTCAGGGTTTTGTTTCTTGATTCAAACGATTTTGTCTAAATTTGATCCCGAGCCATGTAGCCTTTGCACTGGAAAGGTTAAACACTGCTATACCCAAGGTGGTAGCTGTAAATTCTAGGATCTTTAGTCGATATATTGTCTGTGATTGCACTGCAATAGACAGTTGTTATGGATCCTAGGCCTGTGGCGAATGAACAGTACCTGTCTGTGTTTATTAGCCTTATGGACTCTCCATTGCAAACAGGGACGTCATCACAGCATAGACCACTGCAGGTTTCCAGCGTCTCCTAACTAATCAGGATGAGAAGCGCAGGCGAAGTAGTCAGTGCTGCATTAGAAAAGTGCACATAATTACTCACCTGCTACTTTTCTGTAGCAGTAAATGTGCCCATACACCTTACGATTATCGTACGATAATCGTATGCGATCGACTTTTCGTACGACAATCGTAACGTGTGAATAGAGTGCCCGACCGATAGTACTGTACAATCGTACGACTTTTGACGGTCAAGCATGTTTGAAAACTTTGGTTGATCGTACGATGTTCGCATGGTTGGTGGCGTTTCCGTCCGTCAAAAGTCGTACGATTAACACTGCGCATGCGCAAACGAAAATAATTGCGGTCAATTACCGCAAGTCGTCCAGGTGTTTTTTTCTAACTACCGCTGATTGAACCTTGCGATAATCGGGGCAGGATGGGGCCGTCGTACGAAAATCGTACGACGGTTCGATCATCGGACGAAAAGTTTCGTCCGATAATCGTAAGGTGTATGGGCACCTTAAGAGGAAGGAAAGTAAATAAATCCAAAAGTGCTAACAAGTGCCTGACACTGGTGTGTAAAGTTCTGCTTTAACATTTTTGCCATGGCTATGTCTAACTATCATATTGTATTGTCCTAACAAGAAGATAGGAAAAGGGGAACTAATTGATTATGTCTCTAATTTCCAACAGGTATCTGTCACACTTGCGATTTACAATGACTGTTAAATTAGTATGCACAAAATTTGGGCAGTTTCACTTCTCTTTTCTTTTTGTTTTCCATAAGGCTCTTGGTCATATGCATGTTAGTCGGGAAGAGGAGAACCCCTATGAGCTCCTGCTTACTGCCGAGACCAAAAAACCTGATGATCAAGGTGGAGTAAATTTGTTATCTTGGCTCATAATATTAATAACACAGTAGCAGCAGTGTAAATGCTAATTTTACTCAGTCCAAGTTTTGAGCTTGGGTTCAGCTCATGTTTTTTCTTTTAGGGCTGGTTCACACCACAAGCAGCGCTTTCCAGGGTCTGGAACGCACTGTATTGTCACTCCGGCTGGCTCCCTGCCTTCAGGAGCAGGAGGGGGCATAGCAGTGCATTGAAGTCAATGGCACCGCAGCCACACCCCCCACCCACAGTGCGATCGCCCACTCCCGAACACGTGGCACATTAGTGCCTGTGTTCCGGTCCAGTGCAATCTGGAAAAATACTGCAAGAGTGGCTGCTGTGCCTTTTGAGTTCAATGCACCACCATGCTCCCTCCTGCCCCTGAATGCAGAGAGCCGGCCGTACTATTTGTGGTATGAACCGGCCCTTAAAGTGGACCTTTTACACTCAATCAAATTCTACCAATGCATTCCTCTTTGTATGATGATTAATAATAACAGACGTCAGTATTTCAAAATCGCAGCATTTTACACCTTACACTTGCAGAGCATTCACTTCCTGCTATGAAAGGGCAAAATGACTTCAGTTTGGCAAAGCAATGCACACTGGGATTGCCTTGTCATCAGCAGAGCATTGCTGGGAAATCTCACAAGATCTCAGAGAAAGACATTTTCCTCCTCTGAGATGATGTGCATGATAACATGTCCTAGTCACATGTGCCAGAAATCCAGGAAGTCATAGGAGTGCTAGTAACCTGCCCTTAGTAAACATGGCCACTGTCAGAAGACGGGAAGAAAAAATAAATAAGGTATGCAAAGAATACAAAGCCGGCAATTATCTAGAACAGGGGTGCCCATAACGTGATCACTGGTAGATCGCGATGTCCTCTCCTCCCGCCGGTGGGGCTTCTCTGGATCCCCGCTGCTCTCCCCATCTGTATGCAGTGGGGATCCGAGAAGAAGTGAAGGAACCGGCGGCGGGGGAGCGCAGAGGACGGAGCCGCTGTCGCAGAACTAATGCCGAACGGTGAGGAGAGAGAGAGAGACGCTCGGTCTGGATCTGACAGCCGCCACCTCTCTCTCCCCTCACCGCTCGGCCTTAGTTCTGTGACAGCGGCTCCGCCCTCCCCCCCTGCGGCTGAAGTGCTTCGTGTCGGATCCCCTGCTGCCTCTGCCCGGGAGAGCATGGGGGATCCATGGGAGAAGCTGAGCCCCCGTGTGCGTGGCTGAGCGGCAGAGGATCGGTAAGTATCAGTGATGTGTACTGGTCCTCTGCAGGACAAACACTGGAGCAATCAGCTGATCACTCCAGTGTTTGTAAATAACTGGGGACACATAGTAGTATGTGTCACCAGTTATAAATGAACAGGATGTGATTTACATCACTTCCTGTTCATTCATGATTTTCTCAATGGGGAGAAGCACTCACTACAGAGGCTCCTCCCCATTCAGAAACTGGATGATAGTAAATAGTTTCTGAATGAATGGGAAGCCTCTGTGCTTTCCGTTCATTTAGAACAGAAGCTACAGAAAAAGGGATTGAGGACTTTGTGTTCTCAATTTCTTTTTCTATTTTAAAAGGGAAATATCAGGGGGCTGTTTAGACCCCTAATATTTCAAGACGCTGGGGCCTCTAGGATGCACTGGAATGTAAGCTGGCCAACTCCCTGCGTTCAGGGGCGGGAGGGGGTGTGGGGTTGTATTGAAGTCAATGGCAGCGCAGGCATGCCCCGCACCCACAGTGCGATCGCACACACCCGGAACGCAGGCACATTAGTGCCGGTCCAGAGCGATCTGCAAAAATAGTGCTCTCTAAGCCTGATGAAGGGGACCCTGTGAGGCCACGAAAGCGCTTGCCAATGAGATACAGCTATTGGCAATAAAATATTTTGCTTTTTCAACTTATGGTGTGCTGGTGCCATTTTTCTACTGCAAAAATAGTGCTCGCAGCAATTTTGCGGATCGCACTGGACTGGAACGCAGGCACTAATGTGCCTGGGTTCCGGATGCAGGCGATAGAATGCAGGTGTTTTTTCTTTGATAGATCTCATCGAGCTTGTCATTTGAAAAGTAGTTCTCCAGACGAAAAATTGTGGGCGCCCCTGATCTAGAAGCATCTGTTTGTAGATTGTCATTACTAAACATTTCTAAAGGTGTATTTGTTGTTTTTTTTAAAGATCTGGGTAAAGGTTCACTTTAACTTTTGGCTAAGGTTGTCAAATATCTATACATCTAACTATTGTACACAAACTATTGCAGCCGTGTAGTTTTTGTGGTGTCTTTACCTGATTACATTCTACCTGCAACAGATGGAACATTTATTGAGGATCCTTAAGATGTATTAACTAGGGCTGGTAATGATTAAAGTTTTCGTGTTCGATTTTAATAAAAAATGTTTTTAATCGATTAATTATAACGCACATACAGATCCAACTACATTGGCCTATACAATGAAGTAATAAAATGAACTAGGATCACACTAATCCAGCACGTTATTAATCTCACGTGCCCCACTCAATATGGCCGCCGCTTGAGTGGGGCAACTCAGAATAATACGTGCTGAATTACAAATTACATAGTATGGTAAAACAGCAAAGCCCTAAGGGTGATTTAAACATAAGTATTAGCTTAATATTTGACCTGATTGCAACATAATATCAGTAAATTTCAATGGGCACATTTACGTTAGCCGACAGAGCCACTTGGGGAAGGGGCGAGAGGAGTCTGTGTCTGTGTGCATGTATGTATGTGTGTATATATATACCAAACAATGCAGAAGAGCTGAAGGCCGCTATTGAAGCATCCTGGTCTTCCATAACACCTCAGCAGTGCCACAGGCTGATAGCTTCCATGCCACGCCGCATTGAGGCAGTAATTGCTGCAAAAGGGGCCCAAACCAAGTACTGAGTACATATGCATGCTTGTACTTTTCAGAGGTCTGATATTGTTCTATGTACAATCCTTGTTTTATTGATTGCATGTAATATTCTAATTTTCTGAGATTGTGGATTTGGGGTTTTCATGAGCTGTAAGCCATAATCATCACAATTATGACAAATCACGGCTTGAACTATCTTGCTTTGCATGTAATGAGTCTATCTCGTATATTAGTTTCACCTTTTTAAGTTGCATTAGTGAAATAAATGAACTTTTGCACGATATTCTAATTATTTGAGTTTCACCTGTATATATTATATTATATTCTTGCTGCAGTTCCTGTCTGTCCCAGTGCCAGGAGATGAGAAGGATAAGAACTAATGGGATGTTTCTTAAATAGGGATAGAGGCTGTATCTAATACACAGTGGGGGGAATTTATCAAAACTGGAGCAGTTACCTATGGCAAACCAATCAGCATCTCTGTTCAGTTTGCTCAGTTGAAATGTTAAAATGAGAGATAGAAGCTGATGATTGGTTGCAGTGCAAATCTGCTCCAGTTTTGATACATTCCCCCCATTAAGTATTATAGGGAAAGGTTAGAACTTCCTGCGAGGTTCTATATTGTTGCCTGTTCCTTCCTGTTCTGCTGACCCCTAATTCTCTCTCAATTCTTGTCTAGATGTGACAGGGGATTCACTGAAACACACAATAAGAGAACATTTCAGTGTAGTCACAAATACCAATACAAACCTAATCCCTTATCCACTATTAAAAAAGAAACTGTAAAAACAAAGCTGACCTTTTTCTCACTTTTGTACTCTCAATGTATTGCCAGGGCCTATGATCCAAGGGGCTTCATAAATATCAGTCTGAAGATTAATACATGTCTGTACCTCAGCACTTTTATCTTAGAACCAATTTAGGTCAGGTCAAGTTCACTGTAAGAGCTTTTCTTAACAGTACATTTAACAACAGTACATTACATTACAACAGTACAATCCTGTAAAGTGGTTGGTCCATCCAGAAGAGTCCCAAATACAAGCTAAAATGGAGCTGCAATTAAAAAAAACTCTCCTACCCTTTTACTTATGTAAATGTTCAATCGATATACAGACCTTGGCTGTTGACAACATTTTATGACTGTCTGAACTGCCCATTGGCAGGCTAGCCTTTATTTCATGTAGCATCCTAGTATCTCTTGCATGCACAGTGTCTGACTATAGAGTATCAGTTGATGAGGGTGCTCTCCGCACACCTTACAGCAATCCCGGCCAGTAAGAATGATGGTGCTTGTAGTGACTTCCACGGATGGCACAGTGCAAAGTACGAAATGAAAAAGCAGGTCACATCTATCTGCCTTGAAGAAGGGACCCTGCGCGGCCCCGAAACGTCGGCTTTGTTGATTGTCGTGACATAATTGTCCATTAAAAAGGACATATCTATTTAAATAATTTGAGTGCTGGTGACCTGCTTTTTCATGACTATAGAGCAGGGGCTGACTGGCAACTTTTAGCCCAGGGGGCAAGTACAACCCAGAGGCCCATGGTGCAGCAACTTGGCCCCCCTCCCGCTCTGCCTCTTCCCCGCCTTCTCCCCGCCCCTGTCTGCCACTTTTGCCTTCCATGTAAGAGTAGTGAAAGGTCGACTGATGTGAGGACTCCTAGTAAGTTCATGAAAGGGGTGATTGGCTGGGGGATGGTGCTCTCCATTCGATTAGTGTAATATTAAGTGTTATATATGTGAAGTTTTACTGTTCTTCAGTGTCAAGTGCTTTTTAAGGATTTAGAAATGTGGGACACGATAATACAATACTGTGGCAGGGTCATACTGCCATCTTTTAAGGAGCCATGTGCTATGGAACAGAGTAGGTATTGGGAATACGGCAGGTGTTCGCACTTGCAAGATTATTTAAAATCTGATTTAAGTCTCTCTCCTTTTTATCTCTTTTATGGTCATTCACCCTCGCAAACAAATAATAAATGCTTTTATGCTTGAAAATTGTTCTAAAATAGGATTTGTATACTCATCATAAAATCCAATTATTGGAGTCCATTGAGGAACACAGGAAGTCTTTCACCTTTTGGATTATACTGCCACCTACAGTAGCATTGTACACTGGCTAACAAAAAAACTGTTCTAGCCCAGAATAACCACTCCAACTACCAGCATGGCTAAAAGTTTTATAGAGAAAGCAGTACCAAGAACATTATCAAAAACAGAGGGGTGTGACCTGTGTCCCTCAATGGACATGAAAAAAATGGATTTTTCAATGAGTACAAAAATCCTATTTCAAGACTTTTTTGGTGTCGGATCAGGCCGCAATCTCTGGTTGGTGAAAAGACGAGGTGGTAGCCTTGCATTGGGTACCAATGCTTGAGGCTGGTACATAAACTTACACTCACATAGGCAGTGAAGTATGTCTGGACAGGGAACGAGAAAACCGATCCTTAAAACTTATAAGCTTTGAAGCTGGTTTTTCCTAAACCACCCTGAATGGTGGAATGAGAGACTGAATCACCCTACAGAGTCCATCTGGGATGACAATTGGGAGCTGAGAGAATGAGCGAGGCTCACAATCTGAAGCTTAGTCAAACAAGGAGAACTGGAGCTGAACAGAGGGACTGAAAAATGATGTGCTGATTGAGGAAAAGACCACAAACGGCCCTAGGTCAGAAGAAGGTCCTACCTCTAAACTCCTCTCATTCCAGTACAGGGTCACCAAAAAATATGGTTCCATGCATGGAAAGGCTGTCAAGTCAGATACTCACCTGGCAGGGGAGATTATTACCAGTAGAATTCCTTCGGAGGAGTCCAACTGGCGGTTCTTGAAAAATGCTGAGAGAAACAGTGAGCTTTAATCCAACTTATCTGCAAGAAGGGAAAGCAACTCCTGGGGCAAAGCCCCATGACGGACCTTGCTGGAATATCCTTTCTATTCTAGAATATCGTAAAAAATCACAGATTTGGAGATATTCCTGGCTTCACAAATACAACAATCTGTTAGAGCCCATGGAGTAACAGGCCTTACCAGGTCAACAAGGTACATTTGCCTGGGTAAATCCAGAGCATGGAAAGTCACAAGAATTCCATCTCAAGTCTGTAAAGCAGATGAGGAAGAAGCGTTAGAGGGAGGAAAAGCACAGATCTGGATGTATAGATTCCCCAAAGTCACCAGAGCATTCACTGATTCCTGCACCTCAAGACTGTTCAGCATACACTTAAACCAGAATATCAGGTTGTCCATATGCATCATCCTCCATCTGCAACACTGGAATGCTGTTGGGTTTATGCAATGCTCCTTCATGTTCAGATGTAACCAGTTGGGGAAGCCACACCAATTGTCTGCACCAGAGTTGAGCGCATTGAACTGGACTAAAACATGAAGTTCTGCCCAGGTCAGGATGCGAATTGCTTCACTTATCACAGCAAGAGCTTCTGTTCCTCCTTGATGGTTGAGGCATACGATTGCTGCGATTGTCCAACTCAATCTCAGGTGACCTGACAATGGGATGATTCAATTATATAGAAAAAATCACATCCCCTGTAACTCCAGAATGTAGATCGGGAGACAAAAATTCTCTAAAGGGCCTCTGCACTGGCAGGGTGCCTGTGCCTCCTCCCAAGCCCAACAGGTTTATGTCTGTTGGTAGGATCTTCCAAAAAGGTGAAAAAGGGAAGACTTCCGTAACTCCAGAGCTGAAAGACTGATCCACCAGACTAGCAACTACCTGATCCTTAGGGGTTAGCGATTTTGGTCTGCTCAGTAACTAGGCCAAATTGTCCCTTAACAATAAAGTGTACTGCTGAGACAGTCTGGTGGATAGACTGGAGAAAAGGGCCTGCCTCAAAGACCCATGACTCTCATGCAACAGCTGATTGGCGGGCAACTCTAGGACTGAAGGACAAGTCATGAGATCAGAAAGATTGTTCAGTGGAAAAAACTTTCTGGTCTAAGCAGCCTGCAGGTGATGAGTGAATTCCAGTGCTGATTTTTGAAGATTCAGGATCCAACCAAACCTTTGACACGTGGACATTTAGAGAGATGTCCTATATAACCCATGCTGACTGCTTCCTTCACAGAAGGTCACCTAAGAGTCCCTCAGTGGGGATGCTATGAGAGCAATAGGGGTGCAAAGGCAAGACTGAAAAATCAAAAAGCACTGAAAGGACAGGGACCTGTATGTACATGTTCTAATAGACCACAGAAGCCAGAAAATCCCTCTTGGGAAGAGAAGGAATAGTAAATGTAGTGGGTACCATGCAAATTGTTCTTACATGCCCAAAAAACAAGAATTTGTACTCTTTGGGAAAGAGAACAATGACCAGGATGGAGTACAACTCCTGAAACTGTCCTGACACAGAAGCTGGGACAATGACACCTTGGTCCAGGAGACCTTAAAGGGGCAGATGTAGGTCTGGTAATCTTTGTGGAGACACAGGAAGGTTAAAGGTGAAGAGGGAGCAGAAGGCGAATGTCCAGTTTGTTTCTCTGAAATACTCTCTGTACCTGGGTGCCTGATAGGCAAACTATTCAGGAGTCCGCAAAGAACCTATATAGTCTTTCTTGATGGTGGAGTAATAGCGGAAGACTGCGACTCCTCAAAGATAATCTCATTAGTTAAAGATTAAAGACACTCAAATATAGTCACTGCAACAAATGGCTCAGAAACTGCTAGGGTCGTGGGCAGATCAGCCATAGAATCTTTGTAGTGGTGGGGTGGGAGGCCTCAAATTCTTGTGTGACTGTAGTTGAGACCCCAGTTGACATGGCAGGTGACTCAGCCTGACCTGGCAGAGCTATGTAGGAGTCTGAGGAAGAATACGTTTGAAGCAAGGCCTCAAGTACTCGTGAAACCCAAAAAAGCTGGTATTGCTTTGCGGTGGCATAGCTGAGTAAAAGCCACTCCCCTTTATTACATGTGTCCTCACACAGACTTGTATTGCAGAAGAACAGATTAGGTATACCAGACCAGAAATGTTACTGAGTGCACTAGGTCTATCTTTTCTACCTATTGGATTGTGCAGTCATGTTTGAAAACCCTTTACAGCTACTGTGAAAATGGAAGTTGTTAGTAAATCTGTATCTGACTGAGAGATTATTTCTGTGACTTCAGTTGACTTTAAAATGGCCATTTAGCGGCTGGATTCCCTTTTTTTTTTTATCCTCCTTCATTCTGATCCGGGGATCCTGCCAGAAATGCACTTACAGTCCTAGAATGGGGCAACACTCACCCCTCTGTATCATAGCAACATAAAATTGTCCATAAGGCAGAACGGTGTAGTTCTGTAGACCTCAGAGCTAGCAAAGAACAAGGTAAATAAAATTTTTACAAAATGATATACATACATACACCTATCTATCTAATCTATCTAATCTATCTAATCTATCTAATCTATCTAATCTATCTAATCTATCTAATCTATCTAATCTATCTAATCTATCTAATCGTATGTATATCATCTATTTAAAAAAAAAGTTATGTATAATCCACAGGCTGTGTATTGTAGAACACCAATTAAAAAGTAATGGGAATAAAAGCCACACTGTAAAACGCAATAGAAATAAACAAGCATATAACCGAACTAAGATTAGAAAAGAAATAGCAATACCCTAATCCTAAAATAAGAAATGCAGTGGTTCATGTAGGAAAACCATGGATGGTGCCATGATTAACTCTAGTGACCAGAGTCTTTTGAAGCCTAAATGCCCAGACCAAGTTTGGCATTGATTCTGAATGGCACCCCAACCCACCTTGTTGACAGATATGCACTGCCAGAATTGATATATGCACCATTTTTGGTGTATTAGGCAGCCCGTTCAATTGAACGGGCTACTTAAACAACGCATGCTACTGTGAGTGCGCTGATGCACTGCAGTACTGTGAATAGGCCTTAAAGATGCTCTTAACTGAAATATCGGTTACAACCTGCAATTAATTAAGCGTTAAGTGCAATTTAAGTGTTAACAATATAATTAGACAGTGAAAGTGGGCATAAAAAAAAATCAAGTAAACATGCTAGTATTTATGTATTTTCCACAGGGTTAATGCATTTGGAAGGGGATATTGGAAACTCCCAGCCCCAGGTAAAATGTTTTGCATCACTTTCCCTCCCTCTTATTTTGTGCCCATTATCCTGTTGAAAACAGTTTTCAGTTCTATGATTTGCAATACCTTGAACTCTAGGTCAGAGCACGTCACTCTGCACTCGCACACGATCCATCATATCCCGCAAATCGCCGTGGTTCTTCTGATTTGTCTAGTGGTCATTCTGAAGGGGAATCGCATGCATCTGAGAGGCCAAACAGTAAGAAATTACCATCAAACATGTCTGCAGAATGTTGTTCTGTTTAGCCTCCCCCTCTAAATGTCAGAGAGCAGATATGCACAATAGTACTTAGTGTTCAGCAGCTCACACCAGTTGTGCTGCAGTCTGTCACAGAATGATTGGAATGCCAGCTTTGGACACTTCACACTGTCTCTGCATTTAGTCTCGGTCACTTCTTGAATATTTTGTGTTGTGCTTTGGTTGTTTTGTTTTTATGTTTTAGTTCTAGTGTTTTCATGTCTCACTCCCTTCATCCACGTACCGTGAAAGTTCTTTTTTGTCTCTCCACTTTTTTTAGGTGGGCAGCGGAGGAATAGTTCAGGGGGTTGGAGTTTGACGTCTGCTGACAGCTCTGACTCCCATCTGCTTCAGCACTTCTCTGGGCTCCTTCATGGTTCTTCTCCAGTGTGTGAAGTTCGAGATCCGCCTGTACCCTGTGATCCTGTCAGCACGGACAGCTGTAGAAACGGTGCTGCCTCTCGCATGGAGTTGCCACTTCGTCGTAGTCTGTCAAAGTCTGATTCGGACCTGTTAACATGTTCCCCCCCAGCAGTTGGTGAGGGAGAAGACTGGAACCGCAGCGAGTCTCTCACCAACTGTGCAGCTGGGGGCAGCAAGAAAAGACTAGAGAAGTCCCCTTCCTTCACTTCAGAGTGGGATGAGGTCAGTCAGAGAAATGGGGAGCCACTTGAATGACATGTGAGTGGATAGTAAGGGCAAGACAGGTTTTTGAGGTCATGGACCTACAAAGCTGTCATTTTGTGAATCTTAGTGGGGGAATAGCAGTATTGGCAAAGAAATGGGTTATCAAATTTGTGTTAGTCAATGCAGAATTGGATTGTTCAATCAGAGTGATTGCTGATGGTCTTCAGATGTATTTGATAAGGGAACACAGGATTTTATATTAATAGTTCTAACAATGCTGCTTTTTCAGCAGAGGCTCCAGTTGGCCCCAGAATCTCCCCCCAAGCAATACGTAAGACAGCTGGGGGCATTTGTTAGAGGGGCCTGGGTGTTGGTAGCAAGGTTGTCTGCTTATGTTGATTGTTGCTTTTTCTTGTAATTTTGTTGTGTGTTGCTGCCAGCTGTGATGTGGTTTGGTGGAGGAAATCATCTACTTATGTCTGTTTCAAGATAAAACTGCTTGGCTGTAATGTTTTGGCTGTAATATCTCTGCGGTATTAATGGGATATCTTCCAATGCTTAGTCATGATGTATTCAAAATGCCCTGTTTTAGTGCTTGCTTAAAATACCCCAAAAGAGGAAGTGACTTTAAGATCCTTATATATGTATATGCATTACAGGTATAGCTTGATGTAATTGATGAAGCTTTCAATCAATATTTGAAAGTGGTAGAATTCAGTTAATTTTATAAAATGGTAGGAGGGCATGTAGTAACTTGTGGCTGGTCAGCAAACATTTTACAGCAAGCCTACTCATAACAAAAAAATCTGATTTCTGATTGGCTGCTTTAGAGTTACTGTGCAATGCTTGATCTGTTTCCTATTTGTATTATGTAAATCCCACTGGGTAAAATCTTTGCTAATTTCCTTTTAGGGGAAATATAAGCAGGCACTAAACAGTAGTCTATATATTTGCTGCTCTTTCGACACACTTTTATGAATGTGATATTCCTTTTTTCTCCTGTCTGTTCTGGATTTTTCTTTCCACAGATCGATAAGATAATGAGTTCTATTGGTCAGGGTATAGAATTCTCTCAGGAGCAACAGGTCATAGCAGGTAACAACAAAATGTAAAAACTAATGCATGCAAAGAGTGCTTGTAGCGATAGACAAGTTAGTAATGCTGCTCCTTTTTATTAATGCTTATAGGATCCCGTGTACCTGGGCAGAGTGTAGCTCAATGGTTAGAATCACTTGGTCTTCTGCAGTATGAGAGCAAGTTTGTGCTAAATGGATTTGATGATGTGCGTTTCCTGGTGAGTACATTATCTGAAAAGGTAGGGTATGTCATATGCTTTCTGAAAGTCACGTTCATGTGACAGAGCAGCAGTGGCTAAATTTAAAAGCGGCTGCTTTAGGGGAGTGTTTCACAACCAGGAAAGTGACTCGTGCTTGCAACATAAGAACAGTGGTTAGGATTGCATTTCCTATAACCCCTTATAGCGTATTTTTTATGTGGAATTGAATGGATGCTGTGGTTTTTGTTTTCAGCAAAGAGTGCTCTTTCTACAGCAAGAAAGAAATTTGCTGTCTTCAGGGAGTGGCAAACTCCTAAATCTGTCAAGCATGCCCTGTAAATGTGAATGCAGTGGGCAGATCTTTGGCTTCGTCCACACTTTACATGGTATAGGGAAATAGTCTCAATGTAGAGGCAAACTCACAGTCTCCAACAAAATTGCTAGCTTTAATTCCAGACAGCAATCAATTGACAAAAAAAAGGTTACAGGTATCCAGCCCAAAAAATTAAATTGGCATAAACAAATAAAAGTCTGCTCCACTGAGCCTTACTGGGTATTAGCGATAGTTCTCTGAGCTGGGTCTGTTTCCTCTACGGGAACAGTTACAGTCCATCCACAGAACCCTGTCCTACTGACAGGCTTGGCTCCAAACACAGAGCTTGCACTGAGACACACGCTTCCCCCAGCTAGGTGCAGCTGCACACTAATGAAGTCCTGTGCAGTCTTCACTAAACTACCGTCGATGGAACTAGGAGTCCCACCCAGAGCTCTATCAGACTCCTAGTAACACCAGCCCCAGAATTTGTTTTACCAATACAAGGTGAAGAGATATTTTTCTTTACCTCCAAATCTATGCTGGCATTACCTTAGATGATGAATCTAAGGATCCGTGGAGGAATGTATCTACCATCTATCACTTTTCCTTTTTACTGGCCCCCCGTTACAATGGTCATACTGCCCAGGAAGTCCTCTGGACTTGGAGTGGACCAGGTGGTCTACTCCAAGATCCTCCTGTATGGAATGCAGTCTACTAACTAAAAGTAGGCACAGAAATGGGCAGATCATAGACATAGTCAGGGTCTATATTTAAAGGCCAGATCCAGCCAATACGAAGTTTTGGATGAGTGACATTCTCTTAGATTTCAGTTTTCCATCTGTGTCCCCAATTTCTTTTCTCTTCCTGTTCTGTTTGGCACCTGTCACCAGGAAAGAAAGTGAATGGTCCTTCATGGTCCTTCATGGGGTCAAAGGCAGTAGTACAATACTGGGGAAGGTTCTAAACTTCCTCACTAGGAAATCTCCCCTCAATTCCCGTTTTGTCCGTTTTTTGTCTGTCACTTATCAGGTACAGACAGAAGACAAGAAGCAAAAAAAAAACCACACAAACACAGACAGTCATGAAATGTTTGCAGAGATTCTAGTCCTTATATCTTCTTTCAAAAAACTACAAAAAAGATTTGGATGGAGTTTGGGCTTTAACAGCTGCCCCAATCACATTTTTTAAAAGCACTGGGCCCACTGAACCTAAGGAAAAAAAAGCTCACATTTTTTTATTTTTTATTGTTACACCTTTTTAACTTCAGGGCAGGATGCAATAAATACTAAATCCTGAAGTGGTTTAAGATGTTTACATCAAAATGTAACCCACCTTGCCTCCAGTTGTTACATTTGAGAACACCCCTCCTATATGTTTGTTTTTCCCATTCATGCAGCATACCGAAAAAAAAAAAAAAAATTCATACTTTTTAGATGTTTTGCTGCAGCAGGTAACATGGCTGAATCCAAGTTTTTTTGAGCACCTTCACAGTGGCCTGTTCTTTATAGAAAAACTTAGGACTGAAGTTTGTGGATTGTGTTTCTCTCATGAACCTTATTAACATACAATGAAGAAACCAGGCTATTAATCTTTTAACCTTTTGTTAGAACATGCAGTGTTCAAATCTACTTCACAAAGTTTAATGAAATGAGCCAGCACAATACACGCAGGGTTAACAGACCTCTCACAATCCCTCCTAACATTACAAGAAAGGACAAGCACGTAGAAATGTAAACCCAATTTAAACTGCAAGCATTTTTTAAATATTGTTTTAGCTTATGCTGTGTAAATGAAAACATGTATCAAATATAAAATAGGTGTTATCCCAATTTGGCTGTATTATACAAAGCAGCTCATCTGTGAAACCAGACAACCAGCATAATTAGTTGCCTTTTCCCACCCTGCATTTAAGAGCACGGTGAAGATATGTATTTATTATCTGCTATGACTTGCTGATGGGAAGGAGTACCTAATCTCTTTTGTTAAATGTTTCTTTAATTGGTTTTAGCAATATTACACAGGTAAGCATTGTATCTGATTTTTATGGGCACTGCCACATTTTGGAGGCTTGTCCATGAAAACCTGTGTCCCTAGAAATGTTAATCATTTTGCTTTATTTTTAACACCTGAGTAATAAGTAAGTGCAATGTGTGTTATAACGGTAACTGGATCAGATGAACGTATAATATTTTCAGCCACATTGGCAGTCCAGAAAACAAACCATTCAGAATCTTCTGGAGGCTGTACATACTTAAACATTTGGAAATCAGCCATGCTGGATTATATGCTCAGAAAAAAAAACAATATATTTCCTTTGCACCCCTTTTTGTCTCTGCATTGTCACAAAGTTATGACGACGGACAGGAATTTAATCAAAAAATACATTTTCTTTCTTGTCCATTGAAGGACAGGGAAAGCCTTTCACCTTCAGGCTATACTGCCACCTTCAAGAGAGCTGGACACAGGCAAAGATAAAATCTGTAGGCCGGCCCAGGATAACCCTTCCTATTACCAGCATGCCTTAGTTTTTTGCTAGTATGCTAGGAGGATGGGAATCTTTTTTTCACCTCTGCTTTGTAAAAGAATAACCTGTTTTTCTAGCACCTTTTTCCTATTGGTGCTAGAGCTGGTCTCTCTGATGTTTTAGGTTGATTATCACCTAAAGGGAATCCATCTGATGTTCCAATCATTTACTCCCACAGCAGAGGAGGGCAGCTCTAGTCACAGCATGTGTATTGGTCCAGTTTGTAAACATAAGTATGCATTTGGATAGATACCATGTGGCAGGCAAACAGAATCCGTTCCATTCCGTTTTGGCAAACGGAAATTGCATTTTTCCACCACCATTTTTGGCCTTAGTGTGTTTTTCCAGAGAGGGGGAAAGATCATCCTAACCACAAAAGAGCCTCAAATAGTGTTTAAGATGCTTCAAGCATAGATAGGTAAATAATTTCTGCAACACTTTTTTTTTTTTTTTTAAGCTTGCATAGAAAATGTACTTGTAGAAGTACCGGCATATACTTGTTGCTTACACTGTTGTGTTAGTGCTACTGAGGTTTGGTAATCTTTAGTACTCAAAATGTCTTTTTGTTCCTGCAGACTGATAATATATTAGAGGATCAGGACCTGATGGATATTGGAATCACTGATGTAGAGCATCGCCGACGACTTCTTCAGGCAGCCCACTTTTTACCAAAGGTACCACCTTTTTTCCGTGTTCTGGGTTAATTTCAGGGTCCTGTGAAAATAAATAGTAATGCATTTGGCAGTTTGATGGACAGGGCGCATACTGTTGCTGTTTTAATTTACCGTATATACTCGAGTATAAGCCGAGATTTTCAGCCCATTTTTTTGGCTGAAAAGTGCCCCCCTCGGCTTATACTCGAGTCAGCGTCAGGTGTCTTCTAGTTAAATCAGACAAAATAAGAATCTGATTTGGAGTAGATGTTAGAAGAGTCCGTGGCTGGATTATATATTTAGATTTATTGGGGTGAGCAGCTCCTCATTGAAAACCTGCTACAAAGAGCTGCACTGTCCAGCTCTCTTGCCTTTTCATCTTGACCTCTGTACTTTTTGCCTCATGGCTTCATCAGAGATCACCTTAAGGCTTTACAGATTCTGGAGCGACGACCAGAAGACTCATGGGCCTACTGCCAAAGATGCAGCCTACTCTATGACTACAAGTTTGGTAACGCATGCACACATCATGGAGATCTAGGAAACCATAGTCTCCTGCCACATTAATTTGACAATGAAAACTCAAGAGGTTAAAGTAGTGTCATTGGCCAGACAAGATCTCCAGATACTGGGTAGCCAGAGTCTCCAAGGCCGAATCCCACATCAGTCTACTGGTGGATTTGGTTGTCCCTATGGATGCTGCGTTGCACCAGCTCCAGAAAAATTACAGAAGAGATGAGGTGATCATTAGAACAAACAATGCTGATCACAAACCCGGTTAGTGGGACTTTTAGAAAACAAAATGGCTGCTCCCCCGATACTTTTCTTGAAGAACTTCTGATAGGCCTATTTGGCTGGGGAATCTTTTCAGCCATGTTTGTGACACCTTACTCAATGCTGCAAGTGAAAAGAGTTCTCTACAATAAGAAAACTATGTACAAAAAAGTACTGTGAAAAATAATGTATTCTCCTTTCCATAATTTTGCTTGGAAGTTCAGTGTTTGCATACTAAATTCCAGTCTGTGAAGCACAAATTATTGGCCCTGAAAGTGTCTTATGCAATGTTCTATTTAGTGACGCCATGTGTTGCAGACATTGGCAAGGCAACTTTGTTCAACTTTCCAGAAGAGGTCAATCGCTGGCTGGAGCCCTGTCACGGTCCAGCGTCTCTTTGCAGGTCACCCTTTATACTGCTTTGTCTACTTTTAGGCCTTGTTGATGCCTAGACTGTGGTGAGACCCAGGAAACGACTTTTTGACATGTATACAATTAGGCCTTGAGGCCTCTCTTCTCTGTTATGTCGGCGTCTTGCATTGCTCTACACATATGGGGCACCGATGCTTCCCATCCCTCTCATGTCACATTATAGTCTTCTACTCTTCTGGGAATGTCTAATTAAGGTCTTTGCTGACCTGGGTTCTCCCTCCCCTCACTTCCCTACATACACTTTTATGTACCTGCTAGGATAGGAGCAAAAGGGAATACTATAGAGCACTGGTCACTAAATGGCGAACTGAGTGGCAGTTGTGTCCGGACCACAATCACCAACCTGTTATGAGTTATGGCTGGCTGATGGTGGATAAACATGCCTCCGAGGCCAGTATTTCCACTGCCAGCCATAACTCGGGGCATGCCCCCCCTCAGCTTCAGTCATTGGTTGCTAGGACCGCTGGCTTCCTAGCAATTAATGACGTCAGTCAGGGCCGACTGCTACAACTACAAGTGATCTGGGTGGCTATACAGCTTGGCTGGGCAACCAGCTCTTGGGGGAAAAAAAATTCTGACAGCAGGCAGTGGCAGCGTACAATAGCCAGCCTGCTATTGGAATTTTCAAATTGCAGTAGCCACTAGCATACTGGCTATTGCACACACCCACTGCCAGTACCAAAAGTAAGGGGGGGCTGGGCGCCGCAGGCAGGGCTAGTGGCAGATCCAGGGGGGAAACTACATAAAAAGAGGCTGCTGCCCCCCGGCGTGGGGCTGAGCTGAATCGACTGATTTGGAATCATTGACAGCAATTCTCATTATCAATTTTATCGATTAGTTGTTGCAGCCCTACTGTACAGATACTTTAAATCTGCAATGCCTTCCATTCTCAATTTTAAACTTTTTTTTATCATGGCCCTAGTCGGGGTCTTATAGGTGACATCTGCAGATGGATGGTATCATCCAAAACTTTCATCTTGTAAAGTCCATGCTGGTTTGGAAGGCAGATGTAACACAACTAGACAATTAGATATGGGGTGCTTAGAGGTTCCTTTTAAAATGTTCTTTCTGCGACCGAGAAGACAAATTCCGGTATATATGTTTAATAGAGCATACCTTATCACATACTTGGCAAAATAAATGATTTAATCACATGTTTAACGTTACCCTAAAATGCTCTGCTCTGCATGCCTCCTTTTTTCACGTGAAATGTTCATGTATTTACATACACTATTTGTGTCTTTTCTCTGCTAATTGTGTGTAAAAAAAAATGTATAAACAAAATTAGCAGCCAACACTTAAATGTGAAACACACACACTATATAAAATAGAATGAAATAGCAGTGTAGTGCTTTTTGCAAACACAAAAAGTCTGATGCTGATAACACTAGGTTGTGAATGCACACCTGTGGGATAAGACAGTTGTAATATATTTCACATCTGTTATATATTTCAGTGATTCTATGCAACAAGCTCATAATACATTGATAAACCTTGTATTTTTTGAGAGCATCAATATCTGTTCTTTGCCAGTCATTTTGTATTGGCACTGCTCTTGTATCCATTAAACTAAATCCTATAAAATATTATTACCATTTCACCATTGTTTCTATGTACAGTCTTTTTTTTTCTCACTTAATTTATTTTACCTGTTTTCAACTCCGGAAAGGATTATTGTGCGTAATAATTCCACTTATGCTTTGCGTCACTTTTCTTTTGTTATGCAAGACATGTGATCTGCCGTGCAGTAATCTATTTAGAAATGTATGTTTTTGAATCTGACTAAACACAACTGCAGTCTGAATTCACCCTAATAACGTGTTTGCTTGCATACACTGGATATGCTAAGCATGTGGACTCACAATTTACTTCTTTTTTTTTTTTAAAGCCATTCCCGTTGTCATGGGATCAGTCTGTAACCTCATGGCTGCGTGCTCTTTCCCTCCAGCAGTATGCTTCCAGCTTTCTAAGCAGCGGCTATACCTCTATGGAGACACTTCGAAATTTGTGGGAACTTGAGATTGTCAATGTAAGTTTTCCTTTTAGTCTTGCTTTAAATGGGGGGTTCCCATGCACAGCAGAGTGCAAGATTTCTCCCTTCCCACCATTTGCTGCATATAATTATCTTACCTTCACTCTTTTACTGCTTCATTCATTCCTTCCCTGTAACCAAAAATACTCTTCGCCTGTCCCCATATGATGTCGCTCATGCATGGTCGCACTGTGGGGAAAAAGGGAGTGGGTCACATGCTCTGTATACCCAAAGTTTTGTGCTTGTAAAAGACATTATAAAGGTGGTTAGTGAAGTGCCATTAATTGTCCCAGCACTGGAGGTCTTTCTCTGTTCCGGGATCATTAAACTGCACACAGACTAAGTACTAGGTATCCAACATTTTTGCATTCAGGTAGTCTGCTGGTTTGGATTTGTTAAGAAGTGCTTTTTAAGATGAATAGGTATGTAAGACCATGGAAAATGTATTCGTAAATAGATCTGGTCCCTGTTTTACCAGATTAGACCATGAAACGAATAAAGATTGCAAAGTTAAATGTTCTCTTTTCCTGGCAGGTGCTAAAAGTTAATTTATTGGGACATCGAAAAAGAATCTTAGCCTCGCTTGCAGAAAGACCATGTGAGGATCCTCCTCAAAAACCACCACGATTCTCACAGCTACGGGTGAGAAATATGGTTTTGCTTCTATGCAGCGAACATGTTAGTACTTATTAATAGTAGGTGCAATGTTGAATTTTGCTAAAAGCTACAAAATTGCCGGACATTTTTTTTTTAAAGGTGTTAATTTTTATTTTGCATAGTTATTAACAACTGTTAACACTGCAATTACTGCAACAGCAATAGCTAGAGCTATAGCAACATGAATGATTAACAACAACTTGGGCATACATACGTACGTACATACGTACATACAACATTCATACAACCTTGCATATGCGCATTCATACCAGCTTTCTCACCCCTTCAATTACCCATAAAGACAGAGGCGAGCTATATAAGTCTGTAAGGATATCTCAGGTGTCAATATTTTGTATGATCTGTTAGGACACGTTCTCACAATATAAATGATGCAATATTTAGGGAGTTCGGTCTTTAATTGGAGGAACACTTGATGTTGGGTTGTAGAATTGGTGTTTTTTTTCAGTTGAGTAAAAATGGCCTTCATGGCTTGGAAAAGGATCAGCCAAAACATGGTACGTGTATGTGATAGTGGAACAAAATCATTAGTAATGCCAGATTTCTGGTGTTTTTGGAGCAGTAGGTATCCATTTTAGATTGGAAGTTGCTCCAGTTTCTGGAGATTCATAGCATCTGGGATATTGGGCATGAAGTGCAAGGCCCATACATTGCAATTTGCCTAGAGTTTAGAGCACCTGGATGATACATTTAATTTGTGTATGTTTGTTGGCAGTGCTGATGACATCAATAAACTGTGTCACCTTCTTCCCACCTCTGCTCTGTAAGGTTTGAAATAAATTATGATGGAATAACATAAATGGCTGGGCACCTTTTTGGGTTTTAAACATATTAGTAAATTGACATGCTCAGCTTTGCTTTTTCCTGCAGTGTAGAGGGAATCATCGAAGGGGCAAGAGGATATATTTAACTCCAGAGCGCCAAACTGAATCTTAGCATGACTTAGTAGGAGCTATTTGAAAAAGAACTTGTGCTTTAACATAGAACAGTGAACTGTTATCAAATAACCTTGAAAGTTACACAACACCCCTGCTGGACCAGCATGTGGAGTTAGGATTCCCATTAAGTCCTATAAGTTTGAGATTATTCTACAAGGGAATCCAGGGTGGTATAAGTGGTTGTGGAGGTGAAAAAATACAGTCAAGATTTGATCTAGGCCAGCAAGAAAACATCTGCTGGAGACCATGTAATACAGCTGTTTAAAGTGGCACAATCGATATAGTCTAGAACAGTGGTTCTCAACCTGTGTCACCTCAGGACCCACATTTGTCCTTTGTCATTAAGTTGTGACCCAAGTCACACCCCACTGGAATGCACGGGATTGCGGGTGATTGAACTGTGGGTGGTGCCATTGGTGGTAAAATGTGTTAATTGCACGGGACTGTGTGAATAACGCACTGTACTAGTGTGAACGGGCCCTCAGAAACACAGAGACGCACAGAACCAGACACAATCTCACACACACTCCCAAAAAAAATAAAAAATGTTTTTATTTTTAAGATCCATCCATTCTCCCTCATCCAGTCTCCCTATCGTACGAGAACTGGAGTGGATACTCAGTCTGGGGTCCAGTGTGGGGTGCTGTGCTGTGAATGAGCTCCATCCATATGTGCAATGCTTGTACAGCTCCCTTACGTACCCTGTAGAGGTGCCGGGACACAGAATGTGACATCACCCCAGTCCAGGCATCTCTACTGGACACTTGAGGGATCTGTAAGCAATACACGTATTAACAGAGCTCCCTCCTGTCCATAGCCTCATCCCACCCCACCTCAAGCTGGCACCGCTAGGGGTAGGCTGATGAGCCTCTCCCAGAAAAGTGAAAGTTGAGAATCAAGGGTCTAGAAGTTATTGGGGCAAGTCATAAATAAGGATGAGTTAGGGATGTCCCGATACCGATGCTAGCATCAGAATCAGGACAGATGCAAGGCATTTTCACAAGTACTTGTGAAAATGCCCCGATGCATAATGCCGATGCTTGCGCATCGGTGTTTAATTCGTATCGCCCGACGCTCGGGACATATAGTTCCGGGAAAGTGAGAGAAGGGGGCATGGAGCAGTGACGGTGACGGCGTGCATGGAGCGATGACGGCGGGGGGCTTGGATCAGTGAAGGGGGGGTGGAGCGGTGACAGAGCAGGGGGCGTGGAGCGGTGACAGGCTCTGTCACCTCCCTCAGCCTCTGTTCCCGGCTGCTAATCGTTCTTGTCACTGGAGTTCTAGCACGGTGCTGTGCTAGAACTCCTGTGTTGGAGGACAGGGTCAATAAAGAGTACCTGTCACCTCCAAATGCTATCACACAGTGGTTTGTTATTCCCTGTGTGGTAGCAATAAAGTTAAGTTAAAAAGTAAAAAATAATAACTAATTAAAAATATAACTAAATAAAAATGTAAAAAAATTAACAAGGCCAAAAAATTAAAATAATAAAATAAATGGAAATTAAACATTTTTATAGTAAATAATAAAAAAAAATGAAAACCAGCCCCGCTGCCCCCATCATCTGCATGTGAATAAACGCACAGTGTTTTCAACCACGATTGTGTGCAACCGCTCGGGCAGGGCGGTATTGCGGTGGGAAACCATGCAATCTGCCTGGCACGACTGGGGTTCCATTAGAAAATAATGGCACTGGCAGCGCGATCGGCTGTGGTGTGCAATCCAGGACCGCCTGGTCATCGTGCACCAAACCGATCGGATGGCTGGGCGGTCACGGAATCGCACACCACCGCTGATCGTGTTGGCAGTGCCATTAATTTCTAATGGCACTCCATTAGCGCCAATCAGATCGCACGGTTTCCCGCCGCCATACCGCCTGGGTCCCACACGATCGCGGTTGAAAACAGGAATAGGTTAAATGTTTTAATGTTCTAAAACAGTCTTAAATTAAAGTCCTTTATAATCGTAAAGAAATTGGCCTAAAATCATTAGCCTGTATTGTTTTTTTTTTTTTTTAACGCCACATGTCCCTTTAAAAAAAAGTATCTGTAATTGGTATCGGCAAGTACATGAGGGGAAGTACTTGTACTTGGTCTTGAAAAAGTGGTATCGGACATCCCTAGGATGAGTTGGGAAGCAACAAAATAATTATATAGGTTGGAGCATGCCAGACCTCGCTTTGTTTGTGTGGCCTGTACAGAGTATCTTCTTATTCTTGGCTGAATATAGGTAATGCCCTAAGAATGTAGATTAGTTTAAGAAGGAATATCATTTTAAATAGGTTTATTTAACCAATAAGGTTTTAGGCAAGGAATTCCAAATTTGTCATTTGGATTTCATGTTTCAGAATGGGATTCCATGTAAATCGGAACGGGACGTATATTGAGACATTTGTCTTTAGTTGGGTAGTTAGGTACATGAAATCCCCCAGTACCTAAATCACTTGGTGATCTGCAATTTACAATCGAGCTAGGTAATCATAGGGTTGTGTTGGGTCTATTGTAAATTCTTTCCAACCCCACCTTCATACCTGAGACTCTCCCAAAGTCTTCTACAACATTCAACAATGTAAAAAGCTCTGTGAACCATCAATGTACACCAAAGCATTATCTGCATACATTGAAATGCTCTGCTCCAAGCAGCCCCATTGGACACTGCCAATGTATGAATACTGTCTAATGGAAGTGGCCAAGGGTTCACTGGGTATAGAAAACAGCATAAGTGAAAGGGGCCACCCTGGCAGGTGCCCCTCTGTATGGAAAAATATATTAGTGTTAATCTGGACCCTCACCCTAGCTCCTTTTATAATAATAAAAAAAAAAGCTGACCCATTTAAAGAAGGAAGTGCCAAAGCAAAGTTTCATGATTGTGGGAGGGAGGGTCATTATCTGTAAGTCTTGCAGGCATCTCTGATGCTGACCTTTCAGTGTGGGAGGAAATTCTATATGTGCCAATGTTTCTGATGAGAGATCCCCTAGTTGACCGCCTTAAATGCATCCCATGAGCATTAAAGGTTTTAGAGTATAAGTTATGTTTACTATGTTTTTTCATGTTCTTTGGATTCGTTCATCTACCTTTTCATTGTAGATCCATTAAAAGACTCAGTCTCCAGGTGCGGAAGGATAGTTTGTGACCCAGTAACAGACAATTTAAGTGGGCAATGGTCACTCAGGGATTTGGACAGATACTAGAGATGTAGTATCCATGATAAGCAGTGGCAAGTGCATAGTGAAGCCTAGAAAAGGCCTTATAGGTTTTGGATTTGCATGAATATTTGCTAGTAGTTGGAAATTTCCGATGCCATACATCAACATATCCATAAGCCATACACAAATTAGCGCAATATTTAGATTCTGACTACAGAGGTCTAATCTGCCTAAGTAGGGCTCTAATGGTGAGTTGAGTCTCCGAAAAAAGGGTAGTACATTCTGGGAGATGCAATAATTTTAGACCTAAACTACATGACTAGTGTAAAGGAAAAAAGAAAATAGCACTGCGCTTCAAACTCAAAAATTATATTCCTAAAATGTGAAAAAAATAGTATAAACTGTGGAATTGTCACAAAGGGATACACAATTTTGTGTCATACACAACACCTGTGTTGCACAATGCCTGTGCTAATGATAGAAAAAAACAAACGTGCTAGTACATCTCATAAAATGTGTACATATAGAAAATCCTGTGTTGAATCTCACAAGTGATGTATAACTCCCACCTAATCTGCATAACCATGTGTTAAGTCCATTACTTCTGGATGCAATAAAGTCCTTGTATGTGAAGATATATCTTCCTGCTTTTATAATCAACACCAATGTCCGTGAATGCAAAAACAATTAGTGAATCAGTGCTCTCCAGTCTCCACCGTGCTCAAAGATAAGATCTGGCCGCACTCACCCACTCCTATTGCTCACCATATTTCAGATGAACAATTAGCGCTTTGTTGATATATAGAACCAAATCCTCTCCTTTGTTTTTAATCCGACAATAAATTGGGGTAGATTCCTCCCAACTATGGCTTATCTTTCCAAAATCGTGTAAAACTATTCCTCCATCTTCCACCTTCTCTTGTGCTCAGAGAGAGGAAAAAAAGGCTTCCCATAGTGTAGTATGTCAGAATAAATTTATTTAAAACGATTAAAATGCACTTACAATTAAAATAAGGCAATTGCGTATGGATTGTGTCCACTGGAGCTCCTATCTCTGATTGTAATGCTCGCATAGATCCGCCCACCTGATGCATTTCGTCACTATTGACTTCCTCTGAGGCGCTGGTCTGCATACGAGCATTACAAACTCCTACATGACTAGTGTAGCTGAGACAGGTAGGCGAAGAGGATCGCAAAGGAATAATCGCAAGGATAAGTGGGGCATTGTATATTTTCAAATGAATAATGTCATACTGGCACCAGTAGTCAGAAGCAGTATGTAAGCTGTCAAAAGTGAACCTCTTGTGTACTAATACAGAGACCCATCCAGCGCAATTAGGGTAGATGGAGTGAAACCCCCTAAGCAACTCAATGCCTTTTTTAGTGTTAATATCTTTGGGTCCATAAGATATGTTTTCTGTATACAATATTTTGGGTTTGTTGACATTAAGGAACTAGGGATGCACCGATACCAGTATCAGTGCCGATACTGGGCATATTCATTGTATTCATGAAAATGCCCTGTTACCGGCGCTTTAAATTTATAAACACAAGTGGCTGGCGTAAGGTTCCACACTTGCTGGGTACCTCGCAACGGCTGTTTACGGCGCCTTTACTGCCGCAATCTCCTTCCCGCCACCTGCATTCGCCTGCTCAGTCCTTTTCAGATCCCGCACGCAGTCCTGTTGAGACTCCGCATGCAGCCCTAGTCAGCAACACAGAGTATGTAGCTTCATATTGTTCTGCATTGCTGTATAATGTATTGCTGGGTTTTGTAGTCCTCTATAGCTGATGGTATTCTGTATTGTTGTTTAATGTATTGCTGGAATTTGTAGTCCCTCTACAGCTTGGAGCCAGTAGCAGAACTACCAGGGTTGCAACTGTGACTGGGCACTGGCGCTCCATCACTGATCTAAAATCATTAGTCTGTATTGTTTTAGAAGAACTGTCACATGACACACACAAAAACAAAGGTATTGGTATCGGCGAGTACTTGAGGAGAAGTATCGGTACTCATACTGTCTTGAAAAAATGGTATCGGTGCATCCCTATAAGAAACTCAGCCATGCTAGCACTTTTGTATTTATAATTTAGGCCTCTGATATTCCAAGGAACATTGGTTACTTCAGACATTAATGTAAATAAGGGGTAATAAGGAGGTGCCACCAGGGGATGGGGTGTGTCCCATTCCATCCTGTCCTGTCCTGTTTCTCCTTATCCCAACCCACCACTGCCACACCACTCACTGGATGGCAAAGGAGATAAAAGAGAGAGAGAGCAGAACATACACACAAACAGCCATAGAACACATTACCTAAAAGAGAGGCAAATGGTAATAAGCATAACAAAGAGAGAACTCCCCTGCCCAATTTAACTCCAACTGAGTTAGCCCAGTCCCTATACAGAAACGGTCAATGAATAATATGTTCCAAAGTTATGCAAGCGGTTTACACAGAGAATGTCACATTAGTCTTCTGTACAGGTGTAGAATGACCGGTGTTTCTGATGTACAGATTGGAAAGGTGCTTTATAAGAATAAGAAAGATCTTTTATGCAGATCAAGTAGTTGGTTTCCTATGGGAGGAAGGTTTAGGGTTGGGCAGGGAATCTGTCAAGGCCAAGGTGCTGTCTGGAGTAGCAAAGAAGTGTGTTTCCCCTTTTGTATATTACCTTAAGTTGTGCAGGAAGATTCTAGCATACAGTATATCAAGAGCCCCCAACCTTTGTTTGGCTTGTTGGAATTGAGATGGAAGTTTATGGATCTGTGTTGAGAAATCCAGGTACAGAATCACTGTAGGGCTGCAGCTAACCATGCGTATTGTAGTACCATACGTTCCAGTGTGGACGATCACACTGCTGACGAGAGGTGCATTTGGGATCCATTAAAATGAATGGCACCGCAACGGACCTCCTGCAGCAAAATTTGTCAGGTCGAAACTAAAAAGGACTTTTCCCACCTATCTCTATCTATCTATCTATCTATCTATCTATCTATCTATCTATCTATCTATCTATCTATCTATTGTTTTGTTATTGTATTATATTAGACATTTTAATTTAGTTTAATGGATTAAAAAAAAATGTGAATTGTAAACCTCTAAGCCAGTATAATAAAATAACCAACCTTTTTATTTAAAATAACACACATTTTTTATTTTAGTTGATTTAACTTTTATTTTTTTAATTCTTTTTTAACTTTATTGCTGGGAGCAATATCTAACCTGCTATTGGATATTTCAAATTGCCAATAGCAGGCTAGCTATTGCACCCTCCCACTACCTGCTGTCAATCAGCAGAGGAGGGACCTGAAGGGACCTCTAGGAGCCCTAGATCGCTGTTGCCTGGTTCTGGCAGCTAGTTATGGCTGCCGGTAGAATGTAATCTCTGTCCCAATAGTTTGAATGCCAGGTGACATCTTAGTGGCTTTACATAGGCAGTCATGCAGCATTATTTAATATGCAAGGGTTTTATGTTGCCTGGATTAAAATGTTCTGTTGTGCAACTTTGTTTAATTAACACATTCTGCATTAGCTATTCATTTTTCTTTTTTGTATAAATATTCTGACATAATAATCGCTTGCAAATGTCTGTTATTGCTCCACCACAGGTAAGTCATGTGTACATGTTTTTAAATCTGTTCGCAGCTTAAATATCATCAGGGGAATTTATCAAAACTGGAGCAGCCAAAATCTGGATCAGCTGTGCATAGCAACCAATCAGCATCAGTTTGTTCAGTTAAGATTTTAAAATGAAAGACAGAAGCTGATTGGGTGCCATGGACATCTGCTCCAGTTTTTGTTTGCTCCAGTTTTTGTTTGCTCCAGTTTTTGTTTGCTCCAGTTTTTGTTTGCTCCAGTTTTTGTTTGCTCCAGTTTTTGTCTGCTCCAGTTTTTGTCTCCTCCAGTTTTTGTCTCCTCCAGTTTTGATAAATTCCCCTCTATTTTTATTATTTTAGTGTCATGATATCCTCCCTCGGTCTATGCCATCCATTCCAGTAGGAGAGCAGGATGCTGGGCAGGATTCCGGAAGAAGTAGGATAGAAGGTCAAGAAAGCAGGGAGCGCCACAAAGTACTGGCATCTACAAAAGAGGTTTGAATTGTTTATTATATTGAAATATTTACTGGCCTGGACAGGTAGTTGGAGGTCTCTGGACTAATTTCTTTATATGAGTCTCCAGTCAGTGAACATGAAGAAAAATCTTTAGCTAAAGTATTGAACTGCAGAACATGCAAAATAAATAATAGTGCTTATCCCTTGAGGGACAACACCTCTTCAGCGCTGCCCTGGATGTTCTCACAAAGGATGCCACTGCTGGCAGAGTACTCCTCTTACTCAGAAAAGGAGGTCTAGGGCTCAGTCGGAGAAGTCTCGCTCCTCAGCAGAGGCCAAACAAAGTATTTTTTTGTTACTCCACAACTTTAAACTTCAAGTCCAAACCCAAGTCTGGTATCCAGTCAGCCTGTAAACCTTGGGCTTTTACGTCCCTCAAATCCCTCAGATTAGACATTTCCTTTAAGTGTGCATTCCCACTGTTCAAAGTGCGGAGTTGTCTATTGGACACTTGGACAGCCTGCATCTCAGATGTGGGTTCCAGGAGCTACGAGCTAAATGTTTGCTCCCAGCCCCCCTCCGGTTCATCTTTCAACCTGTATGTGTCACCACACAGATTAGCAGAGTTCCTTGCAACCCTATTGGGTCTTTTGGATGTCTTTGTCCCGGTCCTTGTGGCAGAATGGTTTTAGGGATTTTACTCCAACCTTTTCACAGTCCCCCAACAAAAGGGGGCATTCCCCCATCTTGGATCCCAAGACCTGAAATATTTTTATTCAGGACCAGAAATTCCTCTTGAAATCCACTAGGTCTGTCATTGCTTTCCTTCATCAGGAACACTTTCCGGCTTCCGTGAACATCTAAGAACGTGTTCCTTCATGTCCCAATTTTTTCAGTGCATTAGCAATTCTCACTCTTACCTGTGTCCTCTGCATCTCCAGTTTGTGACTCTGAACCTTCAGAAGTCTGCACTGACGCCTACTCATTGCTTGGAATATCTTGGTCTAGTTTTAGACCAAGCTGTTTTTCCCCAGAAGAAACTTCAACCTCTGCCCCCGGATTTGGGCTCTTAAGCTCAGAAGTCGCCCGACTCCATCCTCCCTTTTCTGCTTTGCAGGATCAAGATGGAGGGCTTTCCAGTAATCCTCATAACTCTGGACTGGTTTAGGGGGTGTAGTAGACCAACCTGATAAGATTCCTCTGAGATGTTCTTTGGGCTCTTCCAGATTATTCAAATCTTCTGTCTTAAGAACAAATTTAACACTATATTTTGTGGTTGCTGGCTTTAACAGCTTATCTCTTAAGGGACAGAGACATAATTTATTCCCACAATGCTAAAGTCTACTTCTCAAAGTGTCACATGGGAAGCATTCTTTGTTGCGAGTTGAGAGGCTTTTACAGCAGGAAGTTCTTTGTGGGATGAATCCTTGCCTTTTTAAAGATGGGTCTGGACCAGCCCTTTGGTCTTTGACACCATAAAGGGTCAGGTCTCTGTGCTTACGCTCTTGGTTCACAGACTTGCTGGCTTCCCATTCTTTGATCAAGACCTTTTTTGCAGGGTTTTTCCAATGTGGCTTCCACTATTCTTTTATGCCATGTGATGGGAATTTGATTATCGATATTTCAAAAAGCAGCGTTTAAACCTATCGGGTATATTTCTCTTAACTCGCATGGTTGTTTTAATTGTTGCTATCACCTCTGTGGGGCGAGTGTCTAAGCTTGAAGCCTTAGGCCCCGTTCACATTGAGCGATTTGTTGCGGCGATATCGCTCATATTTCCGCGCGATATCGCTCTATGTAGCTTCACCAATACATTTCAATGGAGCTGTTCACATCTCGTCGCTCAATGTCGCTCAATATCGCTTGTAGCTCGTCGCTGGTAGCTTGTCGCTCCTACATGACCCTTTTTTAGAGCGATTTTGAGCGATATTGCTCCTGATTGCATACAGCCCAATAGGAAGAAGTCTCGCGATACGTCGCTCAATATCGCTCGTCGCTCAATATCGTTCGTCGCTCAATATCGCTCGTCGCTCAATATCGCTCGTCGCTCAATATCGCCCATCGCTCAATATCGCCCATCGCTCAATATCGCCCGTCGCTCAATATCGCCCGTCGCTCAATATCGCTCGTCGCTCAATATCGCTCGTCGCTCAAAGTCGCGCGATTTCCATGTCGCTCAGTGTGAATGGGGCCTAATACTGTAAAGAACCCTTTTTAGCCTTATGCAATAAGTTAATTTATTTCCTAAGGTAGTTTCAGCCTTTCACTTCAGCCTATCATCTCAACCAGGACATCGTTCTTTCATCCCTCTGTCCAGATTCAGTGCACCAGAAGGAGCCACTGCTTCCTTCAAAAAAACTTGACTCTCTCTTTGTTACTCCTTATCCTTATGGTTTCTGCAAGGGTGAACCAGCTTCTTGTTCCACCATTTCACAGTTGCTCAAACAGACCGCCATTCAAGCTTATGGTCTTAAGGACCGGGTGCCACCTTTTCCTTTCCATGCACACCCTGCTAGATCTGTAATTTCTTCTAGGGCTTTTTAGCATCCGATTTACTGTTTCTCAGATTTTGCAAGGCTGTCTCCTGGTCTTGTGTTCGCGCTTTCTCCAAGTTTTACAAGGTGAATGTTAAGGCCTCATCTGATGCCAACTTCGGGCATAAGGTCATGTTGTTGCTGCCCACCTCAAGTTGGAATGCATTTGGATGTCGCAACAGTTTGCATGCCCTCAATGGATGAGAAAGAAAATAGAATTTTTGTGCTCAATGCAAAATTTCTTTTCTTGGAGTTCATTGCACACTGGTCCTACCCCTTTAGTATATGATCATGCTCTTAACATTGCTTTGCCACAAAATTCAGGCATGCTGGTGGTAGGGGGGTTATCCTCGGCTGGCGTGCAATTTTTTTTGTTTAGTGTCCAATCCTCTTGTAGGTGGCAGTATAGCCTAACAGTACATAAATTCCTCTGTCCCTCAATGTACTTCAAGAAAAGGATTTAATGGTGAGAACAAAATCCCATTTTTCTTCTTCCTTTTTTTTTTTTTTTTTTTAAATTGACAATTTTTATTTTGAAAATCGCATATATGAGTTACAAAACTTATGACATCATTTGAGGTATCAAAAAAACAAAACATGAAGCGTTTTACCAGAAATCACAACCCAGACATTGTTTTATATACTATTGTAGGTTTGTCTCTCTATATCTTATAGATAACAACAGGTTTTTCTTATATTTCCTACCAACCTCTCTGAGAGTCGTGATTACATCTTCTTATGGCTCATAATATTCTGTTCTGGATTAGCTTATCTATTTAAGAGCAATATCCAACAAATACCTTCTTACATTGATGTATCTGCAATTAAACTAACAACCTTAAAACATCATAAAGATATAGTGATAAGAAAAGAAAGTGTGTGTGTGTGGTCTTCTTCCAGAATAGCGTTCTATATGAACAGCGTGAGCAACCTATACCAGTGTTCCTCTTGTACCCCTGTCCCTCTGATTCCAACTCCGGGACCTGTCTTCCCTCACGCTCCCCCCTTGTCTACTCCTCCTCCGCCTCTCAGTTCGTGACATCCCACGGTCTCCATACCACTTTTTGAGCTTCTCATGTATTATTTAGCCGTGCTGTCAGGTATTCCATAACTTGTACATCTTTGATTCTGGCAAAAAGATCTAGTTTCGATGGGGGAAGCTTTCATTTCCATTGTAGCGTTATGAGACAGCGGGCTGCCGTGAGAATATGCGTCGTCAGTTTCCTATGAGCTCTTGAGAGGTCTGCGAAGGGCAACAATTTTTCTTTTTAACAAAATTAAAGGTGTTTAAGAGGACGTCTCTGCAGTGAAATGGCCTCACTTGGAAACTTTTTTTTTTTTTAAAGTTTGAACTATGGTGTCCTTTTAATACCTTCAGGTTTACTTTTAATATATCCTCTGGATTTGTTAGGTTTTAATTTTGCTGTCATTGTTATTTTTTCAATAGGAAGAATCTAAGCTAACATTAAGACCCCCAAGTTCGGCCACCTCATATGCACCTCTACAAAATTGGCAGCACCAACCAGAAAAGCTAATTTTTGAGTGCTGTGGTTATGAAGCCAGTGTGAGTATTTTCATTAAGGTGTGAAATATTAGGTTAAAAATATTGCCTGTTTGTTTAATATAGACTGAATATTTACTGCAAAATCTACAGATTGTATATGTGCTTCCCTGTACAATGGTTTCATAGCATTACCTGTTTGTGTTTCAGTATTTAGGATCAATGCAGATCAAAGATTTAAGAGGGACAGAGTCCACCCAAGATGCCTGTGCCAAAATGAGGGTAAGTTATTGCGTTTTATGTGCATTCAAAGTCTAAGTTCATGTTTTAGGCTGTGTTTTATGTTACACCCGTATTCAGGGTATAAATAAAACATGGGCACATCACTTACCTGAATTGCGGGGTTCTTCTCCCCACAGGTTGATGTTGATATTTTATTAGAATTGTGCTGCTGTGCATAGTTCTGCCCACAGAGCTGTGTCATTTATTCACAGATCCTTCTTGGAGGGACTTGTTCTCAATGGACTATAATTGCAGTAGTCCATTCATTCTCCCTCCCGTCGTTTACTGAATGTCCATACCTTGGTACAGAAAGGGGCGGGAGGGAGAATCTGCAGAAGCCAGAGCATTGCACTCGCTCTCCACTGATCACACGGACTGGCTGCAATGAAAAAAAATTATAAATGCGAATGTGTGCATCTTTTTTAAAAAGGTGAATTTTATATTTAAAGACTTGCATTGCTATTACACTTGCAGGTTATTGCACATTACTGCATGTGTCTGTGAAGGTTCTCATTCATCCAGGTCATGGTATATCTGTAAAAAAAATAAGTCAAGGTAACTGAACTTGCTGTATTTGTCTTTAAGATGTTTCACTGGACATCCAACCAGCTTTCTCAATTCAGGTTCTGACTTATTTTTTTTACAGTGTATAAGGGTATTTTCTTCATCAGTTTCTTAAAAGTGAGTTAGATTAAATGGATATATCTTAAAGACATAATATTTATTGAGGGTAACATATCTGTCATATTTGTCTGTAGAAGTCAACGGAACAGATGAAAAAAATTCCAAGAATCACTCTTTCCATCAGCTACAAGGGAGTCAAGTTTATTGATGCATCAAATCAGGTTATTTTTACGTTTTTGAATTGTGATCGACTCCTCTCTATAAAACACTAAAACCAGTTGTTTTATTTTTCCACAAGTGTATGGTAAAGTCAGTCTTTTAACCATGCTGTTTGCATAGGTAGAGTGTCTCTTCGTTATTTATTTGTGGCCTTGTGGTAATATCAATATTGAATATCTCTTTTAATTGCACCACATTTAATCGACTCACAATGTTACAATTTTGGGAGAACTCTTAACACTAAACAACATTTGTATTTAAATGCCCATGTAGCATAACTATAAGACACAACAACCCTTACTGCAATAGGCTTAATTTTAGATTTTTGTGCCTTTTTAACTGCTGAGACCTATTTAGAGAAACTTAAAATTATTATTGCTTTGTGTGGCCGTTCCTCCTTAACTGCCTCCGGGCCGGCTGTAGTAAAAAAACGGCCGGCCAGGAGCTCTCTAGATCTGAGCGAGAAAGAAAATTAAAGTCACCCCCCCCCCAAAAAAAAGTAACACATTAAAAAGAATAAAAAATAAAAATTTTAAGTCCCCACCCATACATACACGCATGCATACATGCGTCGGGGGCGCATACGTGCAAAAAAGACGATTGCGCCCATTACGCCGCACATGTTACATATCGCCGAAAACGTCGCAGTGAGAGCAATAAGTCTAGGGCCATCAATCACTGATAACACTAAACTGATGAGCGGTAAAAACGTTTAAAGCGTCGCCTATGGCTAATTTTGGTTGCGGTCGTTTTCTGCGATGTCGCGGGTGCGCGCAATTTTAAAGCTTGACATGTTTGGTGTCTATTTAACAGACGTGACCCGATCTTTTATATTTGACCAAAAAACTGGGTAATAATAAATGTCTCCTAACAATGTTAAAAAAAACGTTTTTTTTTTCCACAATTTTTAAGTAATTTTTCCTAATTATAATAAAAAATAAAACCCCCAGTGGTGATTAAATACCACCAAAATAAAGCTCTATCTGTCCCCAAAAAATGGTGTAAAATTCATTTCAGTACAGCGTTGCATGACGGAATAAACGTCAGTCAAAGTACCGCAGCGCTGAATACTGAAAAATGGCCTGGCCAGGAAGGGGGGCTAAACACCTGGTCTTGAAGTGGTTAAAGGAGAACTATGAGGTGAGTGATTTTCACTCACCTCATACGTCTAGCCGACCTGTGACAGTCTCATTGTCACAGGTCGGCTAGACGTATGAGGTGAGTGAAAATCACTCACCTCATAGTTCTAGCCGACCTGTGACAGTCTCATTGTCACAGGTCGGCTAGACGTATGAGGTGAGTGAAAATCACTCACCTCATAGTTCTAGCCGACCTGTGACAGTCTCATTGTCACAGGTCGGCTAGACGTATGAGGTGAGTGAAAATCACTCACCTCATAGTTCTAGCCGACCTGTGACAGTCTCATTGTCACAGGTCGGCTAGACGTATGAGGTGAGTGAAAATCACTCACCTCATAGTTCTAGCCGACCTGTGACAGTCTCATTGTCACAGGTCGGCTAGACGTATGAGGTGAGTGAAAATCACTCACCTCATAGTTCTCCTTTAACGTTGGTAGATCTGAAGCAGGAAAATACTGCAGAGCCCTGATACAGTGCGAGCTTTCAAGGTTTGCTTCTAATCTGTGTTTTCAGTCACCATTATGTAGTTGAAGTGGGCATAGACACTGTTTTCTCTATCGTCCATTGAGGGATACCGCTCCTAAGAATTCTGAGACTAAAGCTGGCCATACAGATTCCTCCATCTACGCTAAACTGTGTGGATGGAGGAATCTCCCACTGGACCAAGCTTCAGTATCTTGCTAGTCTGCCCTGCTGGCTCTCGAAATACCTGAACAATGCCTGCATCCAATCAGATTGTTCAGGTATTTTGAGAACCGGCAGGGGAATAGTCTCTCCATCCAGAGGTGTTTCAAGAACTTTGTCACCGCTAGGTAACGTTGGATGTGGATCTTTTGGCTGCTTGTCACAAGAAGAAGGTTGACAGATTTGCTTCCAGAGCAAGGATTTCCATGGCGGATACGGTGGATGCCTTAGTAGCTCCGTGGGATCAGTACACTAATGTATATCTTTCCTCCACGGACACTATTGCCTCGACTGCTTCGCAGGATAGAACACAAAGGAGTTCCAGTCATTCTCATTGGGATCGCAGGGTGTGGTATGTCGATTTGGTTCAGACAACCCCTGGCATCTTCCAGATCAGCCAGATCTGTTATCTTAGGGGTCAATTTTCCACCCTGATTCTTGGTCACTGGCTTTAATGGCCTTGCTGTTTTACCCAAGTTTTGAAAAACAACGTAATTTCAGATTCTTTTATTCCGACTATGCTTAAGGCTCGTACATGGAAGGTTTGTTTTCGTTGGTGTAAGTCCTTGGGTTTTCCCCAGAGATTTTATTGTCTTTCCTTCAAACTTGGGGCAGATCAACATTTAGCCTTGATTCGTACTTTTATACAGGGAGTTCCACGTGTGGCTGCTCCTGTTATATTTCGTCTTCCTCCCTTGGATTTAAACTTGGTTTTATCTGTTCTAAAAAAAACTCATTTTGAGCCTATCCCAGTCACTTTTTTGTCTGCTATTTAAAAAAGTTGCCTTTCTTGCATCCATTACCTTGGCTAGAAGGGTTTCCAACTAATGTTTTTTTATAAGGACAAGGTTGTTTGAAGACTGCAGCTTTCCTTTTTACCCAAGGTGATTTCAGCCTTTCATTTAAATGAAGATATTGTTTTACTTTCACTTTGTCCAGCTCCTGTTTAGAAAAGTTATTTTCATTGTTTGGATGTTAGTTTATCTGTCAGCCACAGCTCCCTTTAGGCATTCTGACTTCATTTGTTCGACCTGAAGGTCCTAGAAAAGCTTGTTCAGCTTCTAGATCCGCTATTTCTAAGTGGATTCGTCAGGTTGTCATCCAAGCTTATGAGTCACGGAATAATGTTCCTCCTTTTCCTGTTTCTGCTCATTCTACTAGGCCAGTAAGTACTTCTTGTGCGTTTCAGAATCAAGCTTCTGTTACTCAAATTGCAAGGCGCAACTTGGTCTTCTGTTCACAATTGCAAAGTTTTATAAAGTTGACGTTTCTGCCTCTTCTGATGCTAGTTTTGTCAGAAAAGTTCTTCAGGCAGCTGTTTGAGTTTTTGGGCTGGTTCTTCTTGTTTTTTTGTGGTGCTTGCTCCTCTGTTTTGGATTGCTTTTGAAATTCCCTACTTTGCAGAGATCTTCAGAGCTGTGTCCCTAAATGGATGATAGAGAAAATAGGATTTTGTTATTGTGAAATGCTTTTCCCGGAGTCGATTGAGGGACATTGTTTCCTCCCTTTTTTTTCCTTATATGCTGCTTTCTACAACTGGCAGGTAGGTCTGAGGTAGGAGGGGTATGTCCTTAAAGTGACAGGCTTTTAATTTTTTGCAGCATACCCCTAGGTCTCGGTATTCTTCAAAGCTGTGTCCCTCAGTGGACTCCAAGAAAGGGATTTTACGAGACTAGGAAAAGGAAATATTTCTTTAATTGGTAGAATGTACAGTTTCTAATTTTAAAATATTTATTTTAGAGCAGGAGTTCGTATAGGCAATATTCATTTCATCCCCTTGTTCATGCTACGAAAAAAATATTTCCTTCCACTTTATGTGCATCTTCTAGTTTATATATGTAACTTGAGTGAGAAACTCTTAAGTAGACCTTTTAGGGTCTTGCTATTAAATCATTTTATGCCAAACTGTAAAGTAGTTTGGTTTATGTGTTTCAAAAGAAAAACAAAATGTATTGTAAGACACTGTTGTCTATTAGAGCTGCAACTAATGATTATTTTTTATAATCGGTTAGTTGGCCGATTTTATTCTTTCGATTAATCAATCGGATAAAAAAATGAAATATCATCCTTAATTTAAAATAAAATACACAGATGGAGTGTTACAAACATAAGGTGCATTTGGGGTGCAATTGAAATTAATAATTGTATTGTAAGCACATGGAGCTTGAATAGCTTCAGCCAGGGAATGACAGCTGCCAGTGGCAAGATTCTGCAGACAGCAGCTGGATGTAAATACAGCAGGTAGTGGGCGGGCGCTACAGTCCTGTGCCCTCCGATCAGAGGAGACACAGAGCCGATAAAACACAGTCTCCCAGTGTGGAGGAGAGAGCTAAGGAATCCAACTAACTAATCGATAATGAGAATAGTTGACAACTATTCTCATTATTGATTAAACAAGCATTATTCCAGCATTATTGTCTACAAAATGTTTTTGTTATGTGTGCATTATTAAATCGCCTAACATTTAAAACTCTTCACTATATTCTTTTCCCTTATTTTTTTCTTTTAAATCTTACTCTTTCAGAATGTAATAGCAGAACATGAAATCCGAAACATATCCTGTGCAGCTCAGGATCCTGAAGACTTATGCACCTTTGCCTATATCACAAAGGACCTGCAGACCAGCCACCATTACTGTCATGTGTTCAGCACTGCTGATGTGGTGAGCCATATATACATACATCTGTGTCATTACAACAGTTTCAATTAAAAAATAACTGTGGCATAGATTCATAAAGAATTTAGATGTAATTTTTTAAAGTGAGTTTGTGTTAAGGCTATATACATTGAAGTGTTTGCATATTCCTAACAGTACATGAGCTTTAAAGCAATCCCTCACTCACCTCTGGAGCTGCAGATACTGTGGAGAAATTTGTCCTTAATGTTGACAGCAGAAGCACTGACGGCGTTTTCTAATTTAGCTCCGTGAAGAGTACATACTCTCCTGGTTGCAGGCATTACTCCTTGCTCTCTGGATGAGCAAGCTGTTGTCCGTTGCTAACAGAAATGCTGCAGAATTTCACTTGTTAGCGACGGGTCACTTATCTACCCAGCAAAGGAGACAGTTGAGTATTTACTTACTGTATTTTCGCATAGTAATCCTGAAGCTGCTGCGTCGTGCAGTCGGATGGTCAATGTATGGCCAGCTTTGTAATAATGCTTTAATCCTGCAAAAGTAGAGGAGACCACCGGGGCTGAATGAGATATATATTAAAGATGTCAAATAGATGTACCTAGAATACAATGTATACTGTTAATAAATAATTGCATTAGAATTGTATAGTGATTGCAGACGATATAAAATGTGATGGAACGGATTGACCCCACTGCTGGTAAGGGGTTAAAAAACTCTGTTAAAAGCAGCAAAAGTAAAAAAACATTTAAAAACTGTTCGGTCTTAAAACAGTTTCACATGTAGCAAACACGCTTTCTCAACTGGATAACCCCCGTGCATGGTCTACCTGTATACATTCCTGTTGTATTTTATAAAGGATGTCTTAGGTTAGGAAAATAATAGCAATAACTACTATTTCCATTGTAATAATGATTTAAATTAGGGCTGCGGAAGTTAACTATTAATCCCTCGATTTAATCGGTAATTATTTTGATCGATCAAAGTTCTTTTGATCCGTACTCACCTCTCCGCCGGCTTCCAGGTCTTCCGTCGGAGATCCGGTGACGTCACGGACATCGACGTCACCGGACTCCTTCCCCAAGTCGCTGTCGGCTAATGAATGGAAGGGGGAGGAGTCCGGTGACGTTGATATCCGTGACGTCAATGCACTCCTCCCCCTTCCCTTCGTTACCCGATGAAGCTGCTTGGGCCGGTGAGTACACATCCCGGCCGGGAGAGAAACACTTTTTACCGGAAAGGTTTAATCTGCTCAATCGAGCAGATTAAACCTTTCCCTGCGATCTTCTTTTTTTTTTTTGCTGACATCGGGAGCCAAATGTATTCTCTTTGTTTTAATACAGAACCAGGCCTTTGAAATAATTCTTACGTTGGGCCAGGCTTTTGAAGTTGCTTATCAGTTGGCCATTCAGGCACAGAAATCCCGTCTTCCTGAAGCTCTTGTCTCTCGACCATCAAAACCTGTTCCCAAGCCACGTGGCAGCATAAGGAGGCAGAATGTGAGTATTGGAGATTCTCTTGCTTGAACAAGTGCATTAGGAATGCACACAGACACATAAGCATTTACTGTAAAGGATGAGACTTTGGAGCAGCCATAAGGTGCCCATACACTGCTCGATTCTCGTACGAGAATCGCGGGAAATCCCGCGATCGTACGAGAATCGAGCAGTGTGAACAAAGACGTGCGACCGTTTCTACTGTACGGTCGCACGTCTTTTGTCTAAGGAGCACGCTAGAAAACAAGCCGAAAATCGTACGATTTTCGGCTGGTTAGAACGGTGCTCGGGAGACAAATGCTGAACGGGCCGGTGTGCGCACACGCACACTGCCCGTTCAGCATTGCGGTCATCGGAAGGTCTTGCGATGGTTGTAAAGTGTATGGGCACCTTTACACTGATCTTTTTTTTTTTAAATATATATTGCAAGCATTTATTTATAGAATAGCTTTTATTAATTGTGTAATGTAGGAGATCATTGTCCATGATTAAAGGAAACATGAGGGAAGCATGAAGGCTACCACTGCTAGCCTCAACATCTAAAAATGCTTGTTGCCTGGTTGTCATGATCACCCTCTTGCTTAAAGACTTTGAATCCCTGTAAAATGTGCAGATAAGGACTTCAGTTTTTTTACTGACTTTCCTGATATACTTGATTCAGGTCAGCAGCTTAAAGTATTAAATCCGGAGACTGAAAGGCAACTGGAATTGTTAGAAGAAGGTCCCATAACTGTTGAAGAATAAAGAAATCTTCAACGCTCTTTAATGAACCTGGAGGGGGGGGGAGGGGGGGGG